>NC_136796.1:15577758-15635258 GCF_951216825.1 Electrona antarctica | reverse complement strand
TCCAACTACACCGTACCCTCTATAGGCCCAGGGTATCCAACTACACCGTACCCTCTATAGGCCCAGGGTATCCAACTACACCGTACATACCCTCTATAGGCCCAGGGTATCCAACTACACCGTACATACCCTCTATAGGCCCAGGGTATCCAACTACACCGTACAACGTTACCCTCTATAGGCCCAGGGTATCCAACTACACCGTACATACCCTCTATAGGCCCAGGGTATCCAACTACACCGTACATACCCTCTATAGGCCCAGGGTATCCAACTACACCGTACAACGTTACCCTCTATAGGCCCAGGGTATCCAACTACACCGTACATACCCTCTATAGGCCCAGGGTATCCAACTACACCGTACATACCCTCTATAGGCCCAGGGTATCCAACTACACCGTACAACGTTACCCTCTATAGGCCCAGGGTATCCAACTACACCGTACATACCCTCTATAGGCCCAGGGTATCCAACTACACCGTACATACCCTCTATAGGCCCAGGGTATCCAACTACACCGTACAACGTTACCATTCAGTAAAGAATCTTTGGGAGCATCAATTGGTGTGCAGATTTTTTCTCCTTTTATCCAACTACACCTTCCAATAGCTGACCGAGTAACGGAAGCCGTCTCTGCAGACTCTTCTCCCTTCTGTCTCCAAAACTATGGAATGAACTTCCCATTGCAATCAGAACTGCAGGCTCACTCCCAATCTTCCGCCATTGTCTGAAAACCCACCTCTTAGCCACCCTCCCTAGCACTTGCCGTAACACTTGCCCTAGCCTCGACAACCTCACAGGCACATGCAAAGGCTAAACTTATGTATCTTAGATTAGCATTTTATGTAGACATAGCACTCACTCATAATATTGTTTTAGTGTACAGATATCCTGTTAGACGGATGTTAGGGACTTAGCTTACTTATGATCTTTGACGACTATTTCTACCATGTGATGTTCTTGCTTACTGTAAGTCTCTCTGGATTAAGGGTGTCTGCTAAATGCCTAAATTGTAATTGAAACTCACCAGACTCCACTGACACATCTGGTTGACAGGGCGCGGGGCATGATCTCGGAGCCCTGCTGCATGAAGCCTCCCACGGGGAACCACAGGCTGTTCCCCAGCGTGTACTGGTTCTCCAGCATGTCCCTGCGCTCCCGCAGACACGGGTGAGGGTTGTACCACTCGTACGGACTCAACCTGGGGGGGGGGGGGGGGAGAGAGAGAGGTGGAGATGGAGACAGAGAAAGCGTTTATTACCCTGCCGAGAAATCCTCAGTGTTCATTTAACTCAAATCGTTGCTGCATGCCTTGTATGTCCAAAACCGTTCCTTTTTCATTATTATAAAAATACAAACATTTTAAAGTAGTGAAAGTAGCCAATCCACAAGCTCACAACACTTATGCGCACGTAATGCTGTGTAGAGATCTGGAGTTCTAAATGTGTAGGATACTAGACAGACAGACAGACAGACAGACAGACAGACAGACAGACAGACAGACAGACAGACAGACAGACAGACAGACAGACAGACAGGCAGACAGGCAGACAGACAGACAGACAGACAGACAGACAGACAGACAGACAGATAAAACAATAGCAGGGAAAAACCAGACAAGAAAGGGACAGATGTAATTTCGTCAGCGTGTGCTGTGGCAGTGTACACATCGTCGTGCTGTGCACTCTCTGCCAGCAAACAGCCCTTGAATTTAAATTGGAAATGTGGCGAGAGAGGAGACATACGCATGCTGCAGCAGCACCGGCAGGCAGCTAACACTTTATATAGACTGTATGATTGCTTTATTGTTTGTTTGTTGCTAAAGATTTCTCCCCTGTGCTCTTGTTTGTTTCCCTGGCACTGTCAGACACTCAACCTGCCAATAAAGAGCACTGATTCAACAGAATAACAATCAGACAGAGCATGGGCGCGAGGGCAATAGAGCACGTGTGTGTGTGTGTGTGTGTGTGTGTGTGTGTGTGTGTGTGTGTGTGTGTGTGTGTGTGTGTGTGTGTGTGTGTGTGTGTGTGTGTGTGTGTTTTTGTGTGCGTTTGTGTGTGTGCGTGCGTGTGCGCGTGCGTGCGTGCATGCGTGCATGCGTGCTTGCGTGTGTGTGCGTGTGTGTGTGCGTGTGCATGTGTGTGTGTGAGAGAGAGAGTAATGTTAACCCTGAAAGTCATGAAGGTGTTCTCCCTCTGTTTTAATCAGCAATATATGGGACAACAGGACTAAGAATATATTAGTAGATTGTACAGGTGTTTGTCCCATATCAAATGTGTGTGTGTGTGTGTGTGTGTGTGTGTGTGTGTGTGTGTGTGTGTGTGTGTGTGTGTGTGTGTGTGTGTGTGTGTGTGTGTGTGTGTGGGTGGGTGCGTGTGCGACTGAGCGTGGCTGTGCTTGCGTGTGTACATGCATTACCTGGCGGCTAAGAACAACACACAGCTGACAGCCAGGTAGGCCAACAGCATGAAGAGCCACACAGCTGGAGAGAACGGGTCCAAAAAGGAGAAGTATCCTGGCTTCCGACCCTGAGACACACACACACACACACACACACACACACACATGCACGCACACATGTCAGTGCATTCTGAGACAGCAACTTTTCAGTTTTCATCGCTCACGTTGACAAGCATACATGAACCAGCCAACAAACAAACAAACAACAGAAGGCTCCGTATATATGATCCACAGAGTTAAGAGTTAGACACAACAACATTTCCACTCTCACGAGCGATATGAACGAGCAAATATGCGATTCTCAAGTGAACTGTGATTAATGATGATCAGAACAATGTTCCCAGGGAGCTACAGCTCCCTGTCGTTACGTTTAATTATTGCTCTGTGTGGAGGTTTACAACGCCTGACTGACTGACAACGCCTGACAGACTGACTGGTCTGCTGGAGCACAGCCCAAATTACAACCAATAAAAAGGCAAAAGGAAGGACTTGGTTCCCTTTTTCCTCCCTTTTTGTGTGAATCTTAATTAATCAGTACATTTCACAGCGTCGTCCACATTTCACCCTCATGTCCGTATAGCCATTACAACAGTGCCCAATGAAGTCCTTTGTGTTCATTTTATTTAAATGTTTTAATGTTGATACTGTAGATTATATACTACACAGGTCTCCAGAGAGTACTGAGTACTGTGGAACTATTGGTGCATTATCTTATATGTTCCCAACTGAACATGGTGGATGTCTTTTTATTGTATTGTATTTTTATTATATTGTGTTTTTATTGTGATATGGTTCTCCCTTGGGTCTGAAATAAAGATTGAATTGAAATTTAATTGAATTGAACACTATCTGAGTGGCTCTCACAGGCTGGTCTGCCCCTGGGGGCAGGCTACAGCTCGGAGCTGGTGGATCCCGCTCACTCCATGCAGGGAAAGACCAATGCTGGACTCGGAAAGAAAGAAAGGAAATGGGGTGTCCACACCCCAGCGAAAAGGATGTATGAATCCGAACCATGAAGTTATGGCACACTCCAAAGGCTGTGAATGTGTTGATTCTTGCCCTCTGGCTTGACCATCTGTGTTGTTTTCCGCTTTTCCTCCGCCAGAATTGTGTTAGTTTATGCAGTATCATGTTCTGTTCTGTTCATTTCGTTCCCCACACGATATCCTAAAGTTAACGTATGACGAACATTTAAGCCTCGTCCAGTGCACTAAAACCATTTTATTTTATTTGTTTCAAAGTCTTATGTTTCAAACTTAATCCAGACTCAAAAGAGGATTTCAATGAGATCATGCAGAGATGTAACCATGTCTACAATTTATTATAAAACCTACATTCAGCCCTATTTCTATAGGCTATTTTCAAACATGTTTGAAAGTACTTTTACTTTTGGTTTGATGCTTATCTGCTTAATGTTATGCTTATATGAACTTTTACTTTTATATGAACGTCATATAAAAGCGTATGCGGACATCTCTGACGTTTATAACAAACCAAACCGTTAAAAAACAAATTGAGCAAGTTATGGTTATTTACAAGGTACATGGCCCATAGACACAATGTTATGCTGCACCACAGCAAGATGGCCGCCACGTAACGACGTCCCTCTCCATTGGCCAGCAGTGCGGGTGAGTCATCTAGCCTTTGTTATATACAGTATATCTATGGTGGAAAGTAACAAAGTACATTTAATTAAGTAGTGTATACAATTTTGAGGTATTTGTACTTTACTTGAGTATTTCCAATTTCCAAAACTTATCAATATATATAAACAATATCCAATACTTTTACTTCTACTCCACTAAATCTCAGAGGGAAATATTGTAGCCTACCTTTACTCTACTACATTTATTTGAACACTTTAGTTACTAGTTACTTATTATTACAAAACATAATATTAAAAACTTCAGCCCTATGTAGATTTTGGCCATTTGAAATTAGCCGATCTACAAGCTCACAATGCGTCGCAATGTGAGCTTGTAGATCTGCTATTTTCAAACGAAAACTCGAAATTGGACATTGTGCATAATGGATTATGCATAATGAGTTACTTTTGGTGCTTTAAGTACATTTTGATGCCAATACTTTTGTACTTTTGTACAAATAAATGTAGAATTCCATACTTTTACTTGTAATGGAGTAGCCCATTTCTTTATTGCAGTATAGAGGGTATGCACATGCATAACGTGAATGGGAAATCGAGTGGCAAAGTGACTTGGCAAAGTGAGTTTAACGTCGTTTAACGTCGTTTAATGCAATCAGATAGGACTTTTCTGTTTGGATGTACAGTTGGGTGCCACCGATATTGTCCCTTATCATTTGACCCATTTAGGCCTGACCTCAACATTTTAAAAAATCCTTCTAAATCCTCCAGTTTTCTGAAATAAATATTTTCACGATTTTTCAAAAATAGCAGACCTACAAGCTCGTAGCGCGCCACTCGGTGGCGCGCTATGAGCTTGTAGATCTGCTATTTTTCAATAGCTAAATTATAACAATGTTTAAAACACCAAAAGGGGTTCCCGCCCAAAATGGGTTAACTGTCCTTTTGCGCAGATCACGCAAACCTCAGCAAAAAGAAAAGGACAATATCGATGGCCTCCAACTGTACTGTATGGGCTATCAAGGCCAGAAAAGTAGTTTTTGCCACTCAGTACCCTCTATAGATACTTTAAGTAACAAAATTGAGTCCTTTTTTTGCACCACCGAGGGATACAGTCAGATATTGGTTAAGTAGGCCTATTAATGAAGTGAGAGCAGTGTGCCAGACATAAATTCACACTGTTTAACACCAGGGAGCAGCACGCCGATAAACATCGTGGCAGCCTCCCTAATGTGCGTACATAAGTCAACAGCTTAAACAATTACATAGATTACCATCATTAAATATGTCCTACGATGTGCACTCGATCGTGTGTGTATGTGTGTGTGTGTGTGTGTGTGTGTGTGTGTGTGTGTGTTTGTGTCACAAATATATCATCGCTGATTCGCTGTTGGGAAGAAGCCTTGTATCTCCAATTTTCAACTTTTAACTGCATGTTGTTTTGTTTTGACGCGTTGTAAGCTTGTAGATCTGCTACTTTCAGCATGCAACCAAGTGTTAAATCAGCTATAATGATGACATCAAGGTCGGCCAAAATACATTTTAGTCTAAAATCTTATGACATTTACTCGACTAAAACTAGACTAACACTAAAGCGTTTCAGATTACTAAAATGTGACTAAAACTAATGTTATTCAAAAGACTATGACTAAACTAACATCAAAATTTGCTACCTGTCAAATTCAACACTGGCCTGCTTACCATATGGACCCGATAAAGGATGCTGATGCCCAGGGACATGAACGGTTTGGAGAAGTCTATGACCTTCTCTCGCTCTGAGGTTATGGTGAAACCAGCTACAGCCAGGTCTGCTTTCTGTAGAGGGACGAGAGAGAGAGGGAGAGAGAGAGAGAGAGAGAGAGAGAGAGAGAGAGAGAGAGAGAGAGAGAGAGAGAGAGAGAGAGAGGATTGCTCAGTCAAAGCAAAATGGTTTCATTTTCCAACGCATAGCCTACAGTATACTGACAAATATTATATGGACATCTATATTGTCAGAACATGCAACATCATCACCTTTCATTTGTCACGTCTGACAGTGTGTTTCTCATGCAAATGTAAAACGTTGATTAACATTAATCTTGAAGTCCGCTATAGGATATGTAACGCACACGACGTGAAATTGGCCTTTCAAAATGTGATAATAATCAATAACTGATCTTTTTGACCTTGTCCTTTGACAAGTGCGCCATCGTATGTCAGAGTATGATTTAGAGATGTAATTTTATATGACATTGCGTTGTTGGCCTTGTGTGGCGAATTGACGACGATACAGTTTATAGCACTGCAGGCAGCGAGTCGGGACCCATTTGTGGGTCTCGGACACACTTTTATGGGTCCCTTTATTATTATTAGTTTTGTTTCCAACATTGTTTTTAAATTATTATTATTTCAAAACATTTTCAATAACATCCCCCCAAAAAACTAAAAACACCATGATTTAAAAACAAAATTCAGTGATTCGTTTCAGTAATTTCATGAAGAAATCAAAGAAATTCCATAAATTAGAAAACAAATGTTTAAGAATAGTGAAAGTGGCCGATCAACTAGTAATCTACAAGCTCGCTTTGCGCCGCGTTGTGAGCTTCTAGAGCTGCTATTTTCACGGGCAAACGTCCGATCTCTCTTCTGGGTCACGGGCTAAAACGTTTGGGAAACACTGGTTTATAGCGTCGTCGCAGCAGGGAGGGTTTTAGACCAAGTCAAGGAGAGAACATGGATTAAAGCAAAATAAAATCTCACGACTGAAAATGTTTGCATGACCAAGTCTTAAATGTGTGATTTGTGAGACAGCATGAAAGGAGTCGCCCCACACACTAGAGCTGATTCATAAACAATCAACACAATAATGTAAAATGATGATGTTTTGGTAATATTGTCTCCTGGATGCTGTCACAGATTGAGGCTTTAACCTTTTCATATGAGATATCCGACCGAGACTATTACAGATTTTATGGAAGATGCTTCAGAACATAATTGCTAGTTTAACCACATCAAACGCTCTAAAAATAATAACTGAACATATAGACGATCTACAAGCTCTCAATGCGGGACGCATTGACAGCATGTTTTCACCGTGCAACATGGCTCCAAAGAAGACATGATGCTGACTTCTATGGAATCAAAAAGACTGAAATCAGTCGTGGCGACTGAGAACTTTAATCCATGAGAGAATGAACCAGAGAGAGTTCGAGAGAATGAACGAAGAGGTATTTGAGAGAATGTCAAGCAGATTGGTGTTGAAACAACAATCGACGGGGAAATCTTTAAACAGGAGCACAACATCAAAGAGGAGCGACGTGCGAGGGAAGGAGGGAGGGAGCAAGGGAGCAAGGGGAGGGAAGAAGTGCCACAGAGAGGTCACCGACGGAGAAGAAAGACAGCGGGTCAAACGGGGTCAGTGTGTCGCAAGACATGAAAGAGCAGCTGACACGTACTGTAGATAGTCGACCGCCACTGGGGAGAGAGAACGAGAAAGCGAGAGAGAGTGAAGATGCAGAGAGCTGCGAAATGTCAAAGTGATGTGTACGTGCGTGCGTGCATGTGTGTGTGTGTGTGTGTGCACGTGTGTGTGCATGTGTCTGTGCATGTGTGTACGTGCATGTGTGTGGTGCGTGCATGTGTGCGTGTGTGGTGCGTGCGTGCGTGCGTGCGTGCGTGCGTGCGTGCGTGCGTGCGTGTGTGCGTGCGTGCGTGCGTGCGTGCGTGTCAGAGAGAGACAGCTACCGAGAGATCCAGAACCCAAGAGAAAAATCTAAAGAACAAGCAAAGAATCAGAGGGAGCAAAAACAAAGAGAGTGAGAGAAAAAGAGACACAGAGAGAGAGAGAGATGAGCAGCAGAAAACTAAAATGTGTGACAGGCACATGTGAGAGGTCATGTATTCCCCTCATGCCTGTAGCTACCACGGAGGACACCAAGGTCATGTTCTCTCTATGTCTTCTGGGGGGTTTTAGCAACCTGAGGTGCAGTTCCACCTATTTTGTGACTACTCTTTCCACGACTCCCTGGCCGTGGCTTTGCACGGCGTTTCAGTGTTTTGGGAGAAGTGTACAAGTGAGAGACCTAAAGCTAAGTGCGCCTGGCTGGAGAGATAACAAAATACCACAGGATTAGCCTGTCTGCTGCAGATGTTTACAAACTAGGTAACCTTGCCTTTTTTAATGAGATGAAAAAAGACAAAACTTAAGTTAATTGCTTTTGAGACCAAGGAAGAACGATTAAAAGTCAGCACTCGGCTTCAATCGGTAATGTAAAAAAAAAGAAAAGAAAAACACAACCCAACCAGAAATCTCAGCCCTGAATTTCAGCAGCCGCCCACATTAAGACAATTACAAAGTCAGAAGACTTATGCCTCAGCTGGATTTGGAAAGGAAGAAAAATGTTTCTATTAATTTATCTACAGTAAATTCTTCTGTAATTCAATTCAATTTGTGTCAAGTGTCAAAGTTGTCTCAAGACACTTTACATGTAGAGCAAAGGACCGACAGAGATCCCACCCAGAGCAAGCAATTTTGCGACAGTGGTAACGAAAAACTCCCCCTTAGGAAGAAACGTCAAGCAGAACCCGACTCTAAGGTGGGCGGCCATCTGCCTCGAACCGTGTTGGGAGAGAGAAATAGAGAGAAGAATAGAGAGAGAAGGAGAGACAGAGAGGAACGGTGTCTCTCTAAATAAGTCTTTCCCCCACCACCACCACGCGGAGGTTGTGGTTTCCAATCTACCATGGTGATTGGTGAATCCACCATGGTGAATCCAGTGCGGAGGGTGATATTTGTCACTGCACGTATCCCTATACGGCCTGGGGCGGCACCTGTCAGCAGGGAATGTTTGGTGGGAGGAGTAGGACGAAGGCTCTACGACACGTCCTCCCGGTGCCTCCTCACTGGCAGGATATACAACAGCAGTGACAATACACTTAATGTGTGTGGGGAGGAACTAATTAGCACAAGGACTAAGGTTTTCAGGTTTTTACTTTAGGTTGTATTTATTCGCACATAAAAAAGGTTAAAAACAGGAAAAATAAATTCATAATGTTGGTGTCGTCAGCAAATAGAATTGAGAATAATCTAGGAGATATACCGAAGCAAAATCATTTATATATATAAAAAATAAAAGGGGGCCAAGTAAGACTAACTCGAGGAGAAAAGGAGAAAATCTATTCGACAGCCGCTGTCGGTTCAGAACTCTGAACGCTGCTCAAGTCTCCCAAGACCAGGAAGGTGGATCATATCACTCAAGTTCTCAGATCTTCCCACTGGCTTTCCTATCTGTCAAAGAGTTGATGTAAAAAATATTACTGCTGGTTTATAAAGCATTGGCTGGCTGAGGATCAACATTTCTGATCTTGGGTTATGTTATGATCCATAGCTCTCAGGTACAGGTCTGCTTTCTGACCCCAGAGTCAAAACTTACTGTAACACAGAGAAGCAGCTTTTAGTTTTTATGCTGCACTACATATCTGGAACGAAACTCCCAGAAAATTGCAGGTCTGCTAGAATCCTCAGTTCTTTTTAAATCAAAGCAGAAGACTTTTCAGGTTGCCAGTGCTGCCTTTTACAGAATCTCTTTGATTCATTTCTTGTACGGCACCGTGTATGTATTCTTGTATTTGATGTGTTATGGACTAGGACTCATGACGTCAGTATTTCAGGTTATGAGTATTTTGAAGCTGTGGCCCTCATTCCCATGCCCCTATCTGGTCATGGTCTTTGAACGTTGGTAAAAGAAGTACTTGATAAGACGGTTGCGTAGGAGTAGACAGCCAACGCACGAGAACACAAAACAAGATTCTCACAGACTGTCTTCAGTTACAGAAACAATTTGATGCAAAAAATATGTTTCAGTTGTGCACTCACCTTCATCAGTGTGCGACTTTCTGCATTAAATATCTTTAAGTGAAAACAGTGTGCGGGGTTCTTTTTTTTTGGTCAATTTCAAGTTCCAGACCTCTAAGGGTCCCATTTAGAACCCCCTCAAGGGCTCCACCTTTGAGAACCACTGCGTGTGTGAACTGTGAACATTAAGGAGACTGTGTAAATCTACAAAAATCACAAACATGCTGAGAATATGGACATGGTACACTGAGCTTACAGTACACCACCACCACCAGCAGCACAGCATCAAATCCTTCAGTAAATGAGATAAGGCCTATAAATTCCCCACCAAGGCAAACATTGGCCTTATATCTCACAGTAATCCCCTTTCTTACCAGAAGGATCACAGCTTATCAGTGTCATTGGAAATGGGAGGTGAGGTTTACATGAACCGATTTAATAAAGAGTTGATTTCATGGCATAATAGCAGGTTGTTAGGGTGCATGTAAAGATGCGTAGATACTAGATAGATAATGTATACTATAGTCTACACAGCATGCAGTAGGCTACATATTTTATAATACTGTAAATTATTTTATTATACTGTATGTTGAACCTATTCCACTTTGCATCTACATTTTAAGCTTCAGTACGTCAATAATTATAAACACTTCAACCAAGGTTCAAAGTCAACGCACCTGGTGCTCAGAAAATGTTCCTGTTACCCAACAAGACCAGATAAGGGTGAAGTGTGAATAATGTTTTTGGTTCTATTTGGAGCAATTTGTCCACTTATACAACACTGAAAGTACACGGTAGATGCAAACCTTGTATCTCCACATTTCATCTTTTATTATATATCTTTTGTAAATGATCTGCCATCAAACAAGTGTTGCACAAAAGTAGTGAAAACAGCGGATCTACAGTTGGAGGCCATCGACATTGTCCTTTTATTTTTGCTGAGGTTTGCGTGATCTGCGCAAAAGGACAGTTAACCCATTTTGGGCGGGAACCCCTTTTGGTGTTTTAAACATTATGTTATAATTTAGCTATTGAAAAATAGCAGATCTACAAGCTCATAGCGCGCCACCGAGTGGCGCGCTACGAGCTTGTAGGTCTGCTATTTTTGAAAAATCGTGAAAATATTTATTTAAAAAAAACTGGAGGATTTAGAAGGATTTTTTTAAATGTTGAGGTCAGGCCTAAATGGGTCAAATGATAAGGGACAATATCGGTGGCACCCAACTGTACACGCTCACAACGAGATGCGACACGTTGTGACTCGTCAACTTGTACTGTACATCGGCTATTTTCACCATTTAATATATTTTTAAATACCGTATCAATACAAAAAGGAAACGTTTCGGATATACAAGGTATGCAACTTTGACAATTGCATATCATTTTACAAAGTGAACAATGGCACACTTGTTCTGTGTTTTCAAGGTTAATGAGGAGCTAGCAGGGGTCTGAGTGGAGAAGGACTATTACTGTCTGTGCTGCGTGATTCTCTGGCATGTGGGAGAGTGACCATGGGGACATGCACACTCTCTTTCCAATTAAAAAACACCTCTTCTTTCACCCAAGGTGAGTACAGCGTTGTTGGTTTAAAACAACGCTTTTTTCTGTTTGAGCCAGGGTTAATGATGGCAGCTCTGTGTTTGAAAGCCCCCCCTCTTCAGTAAGTCAGTACGTAGGTTTTTTTTTAATGGATTATTGATTTCTATTATACAGAAGTACTGTGCACAATGCAGAGGTCATATATTGTATCGTGCAGCATTCTGCAAGTAACTAAGTACATTTACTTAAGTACTGTACTCAAGTACAGTTTTGAGGTATTTGTAGGCCGTACTTGAGTATTTGCAATATCCAATACTTTTACTTCTACTCCACTACATCTTAGATCCAAATATTGTACTTTTACTCCACTACATTTATTTGACAGCTTTAGTTACTAGTTACTTTGTAGATTTGGATTATTATTACAAAACATGCATTAACCACAACCCTATATACATTTTAGGCCATTTGAAAATAGCCGATCTACAAGCTCACAATGCGTCGCACATTTGAAAACTTGAAATGGGACATTCTGCATAGTGAGTATTTTCTACTTTTGGTATTTTAAGTAGGTTTACATTTTGATGCCAATACTTATGTACTTTTACTCGAGTACATTTTAAATTCCGGACTTCTACTTGTAACAAAGTATTTCTATATTGCAGTATTGATACTTTACCTAAATAAAAAAAATGTGAGTGTTTTTCCACTGGTTGTTAGAAATGATCATCCATGCATTTGTGTCTTCAAGTCTGTAACAGTATTACGCTAATTCCCTTTTCACCTAATGCTGCTGCCATATTGCTGACCAGGCCCAGGAGATCCTTTCACATCACACCCATCTTGTTCTCCTTGCATTGGTTCCCAGTAAATTATAGAATTAATTTTATGACCTGGGCCGGCTTAGCGGTGCAGGCACCTTTGCTGGTGATCCAGCATGACAGTGTGTCGTGGGTTCGAGTCCCGATCCCGACCAACTTTGCTGTGTGTCTCCCCCCCCCCCCCCCCCCCCACCATCTCTCTCCCCGTTTTCTGTCTACCTACTGTACTGTACATCTATCAATAAAGGCAAAAAGCCCTAAAAATATCGCTAGAAAAAAATAAAATAAAAAAATAAAATTCTCGTCATCACACAGAACACTCCATGGCCAGGCACCCCCATATATTTGTGACCTGCTCCAACCATACGTTCCCAGAAGGTCTCTGAGATCCTCACCCCAAGCCCTGCTGGTTGTTGCTCCCACAAAACTAAAACCTAAAGGTTACAGAGCCTTTGCTAGTTTTGCCCCCAGGCTATGGAACGACCTCCCCTATCACCTGAAATCTGTGGCCTCTGTGGACCTTTTTAAAAAACTTTTAAAGACCCACCTTTTTCAGACAGGCCTTTGTAACATATTATACCGGTAGTCCTGTATTGATTTCTTGATTTTCACCAGTGCTGTTTTCTGTCTCCTTGCTTTATTGTTGACATGTTTTGCTTTTATAGAATTAATTTTATGACCTGGGCTGGCTTAGCGGTCCAGGCACCTTGGCTAGTAATCCAGCCAAGGTGCTGGATCGCCCCTCCTATGTCCAGCTTTTGGTGTATGTGCTAACACATACTTTGTCCTACAGGTACACAAACATTAAATGCCATTGACAATGAATGGACAATTTTGAGTAACACAAACATTGAAGACGAAGGTGAGGACGCAAATTCTGATCGGAATGAGTTGATGTATGATGATGTACGATGATAAGATCACCCCTCACTTCACACGGGTGTGATTTAATTTAATTTAACACCAATCTGAAGAACAGATTCCGAGCAGCACTGCTGAATCTGTCGGCATGGGGCATTCAATCAGAACATGTGTACAGCAGAGTGCATTGTTTGTTTTTTTGTTTTTTGCAGATGGGTTCCCAGATTGCTTCTACTTTAACAGAGGCTAGTTTTATGTGCCAAAAAGCCAAAACGACTGCTTTACAACAACAGAGTTAGAAGTACTAAGCTGCATAAGCTTCCATAGTGCTAATGAAGGATAAGGTAGATTACACAGAGCCCAGACACCTCTTTGCTCTTAAGTGCATTTAATTCACCAATTGACGGCTAAATTGACACTTAAGTGACCATTTAACTGAACAGTCAAGAGTTAATTTACTAATTAATTTAACCCATTTTGGGCGGAAACCCCTTTTGGTGTAAAATCACATAAAAGATACCATGCTCCTTCAACTCTGTGGATGTCTTCCAATTTATCTCGGTCTAATTTAGGTTAATTTTACAAGACCTCAGACACCTCTGCTCCTTAATTAGCATTTAATTAGCTGATGTGTTCATGAGTAAATTATTAATAATAATAGTGTTATAAGAGTTATAATATCACACAAACAGTAAACAACCATTTATACACGCCATACAAATTATATAGCTATGTTATTTGGGATTGCACTTTAGTCTTGGTTGATTAGGTGTAATCTAAACTAAGCGAGGAGATATAATCCATGGTGTGCTTTAAGTGGCCCCTCCTGGACTGAGATCTCAGACAGCTGTGTGCTCTTTAATTAGCACTTAATTGATTAACAAGTAGACACTTGTTCCGACGATTTCACCCACTTTCATCAGTCATTGAAGCCCTGATGAGGTGCGTGCGTGCGTGCGTGCGTGCGTGCGTGCGTGCGTGCGTGCGTGCGTGCGTGTCTGTGTGTGTGTGTGTGTGTGTGTGTATGTGTGTGTGTATGTGTGTGCGCACGCGTGGATATTGGAGATAAATGCTTTCACAAAAAATTGAGAATAACATGGAAAGTGGCAATTTAAAATATAAATGGGTAGAACTGGAGAATCATAATTAGCGTGTGTGTGCGCGCTACATTTACAGAAGCAGATGAGAATGTGTGTAAGAAGACCTCTAAGCTTTTGTGTAGTTTAAGGAAATGAGCCGTTGCATTGTGTATGCATTTAGCAGACACTCTTATCAAGAGCGACCCAATCACGAGAGAACAAACAAACATTGTCGATGGACATATATTTCTGCAAGACCACTGAAACGTTGCATCTCGATGTCGTCGAGGCAGACACACCGTCAGCACTAGCAACACACACACACGCACGCGCAAAGTTCTCAAATAAATGTAGTGGAGTAAAAATACAATATTTGGATCCGAGATGTAGTGGAGTACAGTACAGTACTTAAGTAAATGCACATAGTTACTTTCCCCCACTAGCAGCACGCTTGGAGCCCTGAGAGGCGCCCCTGAGGGAGTGTCCGCACCCATAGGCGCGAAACCAGCTGCTGCCGACTCAACGCCATTCGAGCCGCACATCGATTTGCACAGAATAGTAAATAATACTGTAGGACTGAGTTGACATGGTCCACGTCTAGAAATGTCGACGATATGCAACGTTTGTGCGATTAAATAACGCCCACAATAGCGTTCTTGCAATTTACAGAAACGTACAGCTCTAGTGTTTTCTCTGGCTGGCGAACAGGCTCTTCAACTTACATCCAAAGTGCAAGGTCAGAGTAAAACCTAGTCCAGGACCTTTTTGTGCCAAGGAGTTTGAGTTTGAAAATATATATATTCAAAGATTTGCACAGATTTTCATGATCTTAAAAGAAAAACAGCAGATATACAAGCTCATAGCATGTGTGTGTGTGTGCGTGCGTGCGTGCGTGCGTGCGTGCGTGCGTGCGTGCGTGCGTGCGTGCGTGCGTGTGTGTGTAGGATGCTGAAGGATCCTGATTACAATCAAAGTCCCATATGATTAGCTTCTTAACTGCTTACTTGAGCTGCCAATGCCATTTCATCACACACAAGCATGCACATTAACTTAAGAGAGAGCAGTGACAATTATAAATATTACATTGTAAATGCCAGTGGCGGTCATTGCCCCAATGTTGAAATGTAAATATGACCGTGTATATTTCTCATGGTTCTGCTGCCGTCAGTTGCTATAATACTTTAATGGTGGGTTGTCACATTCACAATGTGTCAAACCAATTTCCCATACATATGGGATCAGTTACTGGGAGCCCGTCAGTTATTATAAAATAACTGTACGACGGGGCATCCACCCCTGAGGTGCCTTTTGGCTAAGTTGAGACTGGCAGCACAAATCATATTTTTGGCATATCCAGACTGCTTATTGCTTTTTTCAAGCCTGAACAGCAAAACACATGGAGTTTCACAAACAGATTTCTAGAAGACTAGAGTAGTAGCTACCCGTTACTTGGGAGAGTTTCTTAATCTCCATATATGGGCAAAAAGTGGGCACGCACACATGCACGGTAATACGCACGCACGCACGCACGCACACACACACACCTGGATTTATAGGAAAACTTGTATCAATCTGGATGCTCTAGGAAAACTTGCCTCAATCTGGACACTCTAACCACCCAAATGAGATATCAAACTGTCCTTTATATCACTCGCAACATGACGCATAACGATGTCATGTCCAAACTCGTTCTCTGTGGGAATGAAAAGGATATATTTTGTATTTACTTTTTTTTGAGGGGCGCTACCCCTCCTATGCCCAGCTTTGTGTGTTTGTGTACCCCATGGGAGAAATGCCTGCCGTGACTGCAGCACAGAACATTAGGATCAGCCTCCTCCAATGTCGACATGTCTGGATTTCTGCACCACGACTAGAGAGTGATATATGGCATGAAGGGCCAATCTCTATTCTTCCACCGGGTTGCTGTTTTGTTGCTCTCTGCACGGTTTTGTAAATAAGTCTACTCATTCCTACTATCATTACCATAGCAATCATTGCTGATACGTTGGCAATGTCTGAATACACAAGTTTGACCTGATCCCTTGCAAATAACAGTGTGGACACTGGACAGGCCATCCTAAAAAGATCATATTTGAGAAACAAAATTGGATTTTCCATGTAGACAAATCCAAAGACTTATTTACCACTAGAGTGGTGCCCGTTGGATATAGCGGTGCCCATTGGGCACTGGCCTACTTGGAACGATGCAAGTTGGAAATACATGCCCCACCCAGATATTATGTCTGTGTCCCTTTTATGCCCATATATGGAGTCTATGCAGACGTCAGAATGATGTCAGAACAGGCCAGCTCCATATGGACACTGGGCAGGGGCCCTGTCCAGAGCCCAGGCAGAGGCCTTTTTGGGGTGGTCCTGAATTTAAAGTCGGTGGGGCGAACGGTTCTTGAGTTACGTGGATTACAACAGTATACACACAGACATAGACTTGGTGCATTTGTAGTTGGATGGCTAACCCGCAAAGACTTTGAAGGAAAAAAGTCCTTATGCACGCCTACGGAGGGACAGGTGCGTCGGAGCAATGAACTGCAGAAGAGGAGGAAAGAGGGGAGTCCCACACACTGTCTTCACTTACAAAACTGTTATTGATGCAACGTTTTGGTTGGTAGGACCTTCGTCAGGCATCCATGGCAGGCAGCCATGCCCGACATCAGTAGCAGTTGTGTAAGTGAAGACAGTGTGTGGGACTCATTTTATATACATTTCTCTGCTCCCCTTTTCCCTCTAAACGTAATCTCTTCATTATCCGGTCTTAATGAGTTCTCTCTCTCCTGATTGGAAGAAATTGGTGTCCCGCCTGAAAATGCATTTTCTGGAGAGATACAGGGACGGGGAGATCTCTGTGACTGAACAAACTATCTATTCTATAGCAATGATTACTATTAGAATATTGAACGTTTTAACATCACTTGCAGCACCTTTAACGTACCCACGTGACACAACGTCTCAGATGTATTTGCACAAGGGATCTGTCATATTTAGGTGCCGTGGTGTTAATTAGCAAGTGTTTCCGATTCTTACTCAGATCATTTTTCTGATTAGATAATAAACGACTGCAATTAGTAACAAAGGCACATGATTAATAACTTAATGACATTATTAGTTAAAACCGTTTTCTCACACAGACCGACACATGCAATGGCTCACACATGATGATGTGTCAGTTCGACGGGAGCTGTTGACAAGCCGTTAAGTGGTTTCGGCGGTTTCCAATTTCCCAATTTAGCTTTCCTCCATTGTGCGCTCAAGGACAGTGCCGTTTAACTCAAATGATCCTAATTAAGATGAACTATTTCACAAGAGGTTATGTGGGGGAAACAGCTGGCCTGAGTGACGGGATCACTTCTGTTCATTTATGTATGCAGATCCCCATTAGCTACAACAGAAGCAATACTTATTCTCCTGGGGTCCTCAGTGCACCAAACATTACAGTACTCAAAACACAACAAAACAATATCCCAATGCAATCCATTTTTTGTAATGTGATTACATGTCCCCCAAAATCCATTAAACCGTATGGAATTTGCTAGTGTATTGGGAAACGAGTCCACACAAATTAAATAATCGTCTAATCGCAATTATTTGAGATAATCGCAAATATTTCGTCATAATTGTTTCCATGTTGACATATTTTAATATATATAAAAACAAGAATGACACGCGTATCATTAACTGCCAGGTGAAACAAGCGCGCTCCGTTGTCCCCCTTTTTCTTTTTTTCCTATTATTTTTTATTATAATTTTTTTAACGTGCATGTTTCTCTGTCACTAGTTCACAACGTGTTTTCGTTAGTTTCCGACATTCTTTTGTTGGTTCAATCACTGTGTTATAGCTTTCCTGTAGCTCCAGTTAGCTCATAACATTAGCTGCTGTTGTCACTGTTGCAGAGTACGGGTTCACTTCTGTGTTGCGTTCAAGGACTATTAAATGAGGACAGGAAGCGAAGACCATACGGTGGACTCCATGTTGCTCCCTGGAAGGAAAGAAACATGCGCAATTGAGACCAAGCAAGCTGAACGCGTTAGTGTTGGCTGCATATAGCCCATTGCGCATGTTTCTTTCCTTCCAGGGAGCAACATGGAGTCCACCGTATACGGTCTTCGCTTTCTGTCCTCATTTAATAGTCCTTGGTTGCGTTGTTTCAGAGTATGGGTTCAGGCTCCCATTGGCTTAAGACTTAGGAGGCAGCCAATCATGACTAGGTCACTACTAGAAGCAACCAATCATGACTAGGTCACTACTAGAAGCAACCAATCATGACTAGGTCACTACTAGAAGCAGCCAATCATGAGTAGGTCGCTAAAAGAAAATTAGCGATTAGAAGCCCAGGTTTACACCCGGCAAAAATCTGAAATAGCACTCACCCTGTTGATGAGTTCTCCCACCATGCCAGTCCAGGAGCCATTGGGTTCTGGAGCTCCGTACAGGCCGTCGTCGACCAGTTTGATCTTGAAGGAGAACTTCAGGATATCTGCCAGCTCCCTCAGCATGTCGACACAGAAGCCTTCATACTGGTCATTTCCATGGAGCTCCTGGTGGTTGGCCTTACGCATCACATAGGGGTTTTCCTGGATATCAGTCAAACAATTAGTACATACTGTCCATACTGTATAGTCAGTCAGTCAGTCAGTCAGTCAGTCAGTCAGTCAGTCAGTCAGTCAGTTGATCAATCAATACATTGAACAATTAGCCTATGAAGTACTCAATCAATAAAAAAACAAGCCATAATTAATAAACCAATCAACAAATCACTTACTCAATCTGTCAATTAACCAATACAGTAATTAATCAATAGATCAATCAGCAAGGCAATCAATTACTCAAATTATGCATCCACACATTGGCAAACATCCACTAATTCAATTAATCTCACAAAACAATGAATTACAAATCAATCAATCAATATTTCTATAGCACATTTTATAGATTTTTATCATTTATAGGCTATACATTGTGTTTCACATAAGTATAGCAGTAAGGTTAAACTCATGTATTTGCCAGTTGTTAACAATTCAACAACTGGCAGCAGGGAATATAATTGTTTTCTGAACAATTTATTCCCATGATTAGTGATTTTCGAATCTTTATATAATTTAATTAATTATGTAATTACTATACACTAACGTGTGTGTGTGTGTGTGTGTGTGTGTGTGTGTGTGTGTGTGTGTGTGTGTGTGTGTGTGTGCGTGCGTGCGTGCGTGCGTGCGTGCGTGCGTGCGTGCGTGCGTGTGTGTGTGCGTGCGTGCGTGCGTGCGTGCGATTTACCAGTATGGTGGTCACAATGAGGGTCTTGTTGATCAGTGTCTCAGAGGTGTTGAGGACCAGCGAGGAGGAATTCATGAACAAGGTGTTGTTGGAGTACCAGACGCCAATCTGTCCATCACATAAAGGAGAGGAGAGAGGCAGAGAGAGAGAGAGAGAGAGAGAGAGAGAGAGAGAGAGAGAGAGAGAAAGAGAGAGAGAGAGAGAGAGAGAGAGAGAGATTCAGACAGACAGCTACATGTCCAGACAGAGAGCAAACGCCAGTAGAATGCTTAATCAATATGCAACAATCAATGAGGGATCTCCTCCTTCAGCATGGTCGTATATATACACGCAGGTCGCAGGTCTGCTGACCTCCCGGTGACTCCGTTTGACCCCGTGACCTATGGACCTCATGCTCTTTGTGTTGTTTTTAAGTGATTAACCGTTTACCGGATAATACACTGTCAAGCTGGTGGCTATACCGGTGGTGTAAAAGTAACTAAGTACATTTACTCAAGTGCTGTACTTGAGTACAACTTTGAGGTAGGCTGCTTTACTTCCCAATGTATGAATGAATGGACCATTGTAAAGCGCTTTGAGCACTTGGAAAAGCGCTATAAAAATGCAATTCATTATTATTATCTACTACCAATATTGTACTTTTACTCCACTACTGCTAGTTACTACAAGTTAGTTTTTAGTTTTGGATTATTATTACAAAACATATATATATATATATACACATACATTACCCACATCAGCACTATATACATTTCGGCCATTTGAAAATAGCCGATCCACAAGTTCACAATGCGTCGCATTGCGTCTCACAGGGAAGGCCTGGAGTCAATGTCTACCAGACTGGATAAGGCCAGTCCACTGAGGGACACCTCACCTTACTTACTTACCTAACCTTGTTTATCACATTTGTACGTGATAATATAAAAAAGCACTGATAATATTAATAATAATAAAGCACATTGTAAAGGATAGTGCTAGCATACAGTAGTAAATAGAGTTTACGATGATAATGATGATGATGGATGAATTGCATTTTTATAGCTTTATAGAGCTTTTCCAAGTGCTCAAATCGCATTACAATGGTTCATTCATTCATACATTGGGAGGTGAAGCGGCAAACAGTCGACGCCAGCGGCTTCACACACCAATGGTGGCAAGCTAACATCGACCGACTCATTGGAGTCAATGTGGGGTTCAGTGTCATGCACAAGGACACTTCGACATGTGGACAGGATTCAAACCCCCGACGCACGGATCATTGGATGACCTACTGTACTTCCTGAGCCACAGCTGCCCAATGATGATGATGATGATTACTATTACTAAATGGTAAATGGTAAATGGTGCATTTATATAGCGCCTTTATCCAAGGCGCTTTACATAGATTGTGCATTACATTCACCCATTCACACACACATTCATACACCGATTGCGGCGGAAGCCATGCAAGGTACCAGCCAGCACATCGGGAGCAATTTGGGGTTCAGTGTCTTGCCCAAGGACACTTCGACATGTAGCCAGGAGGAGCCGGGATTCGAACCGCCGACCCATGGATCATTGGACGACCTGCTCTACCTCTTGAGCCACAGTACTACTACACTATTATTATTACTTTATATCAATCACGGTTTGTTTTAACAGTGGGCGACAGCCTGGAGTATTTTCCGGAAGTGTGTTATTTGTCTATGGGACCCGGCAACTCTTGGGGATAGCAGGCGAAGAGGCGATACTCAAAAAATCGTTCAAAAACATGAAAATATTTAATGTTTTGGACGACATTGTCTGGCGATAGCCAATCAAATTCATGTATTGCTTTGTTTACCCTCCATGCGGAACCATACCACCAATTTGGTTGCTAGTTCCACTTTGCAATGTAAGTTCACTGGACCACAGCAGCGTAATTTTACATGCGCTTCAAAGCGAGGACATGTATGGAAATGACAGGAGGAACGCAAACTAGGAGATGTTTTATCGCCCAGAGTCACCGCTGTTCGCCCGCTGTTAAAACGTAGGATCAGACTAGGTGGACGTGTCTAAAGCAGGCCGTATACTCGCTAAGACACCATTGAGAACCAACGCCAAGCCCGGTATAGACTAGTAAATATTTTTGTCACTCCATGCCCACTAGACTGCCACTCTGCCAGTTAGAGCTACAGTCTCTCTGGGGAACAAACAATAAAGCAATACTGGTGCCATTCTATTGTGAAAACACTATAAAACATCCTACAAAACTCCCCACACAAAACCAGGTTACAGGTGAAAATAAATCACAGTACAGTATGTTTTATGTAAATAAAAATGTCAACTTTTTCTACATTTCTTGCGCACAGCAGCAGCCATTTCAATTGGTATCACAAGGTCAAAACCTACTAAATGACTGGACTGCTAAATGTCTGGACTGCTAAAGGACGCGTTTAATCTGAAATAAAGGGAGTGGCGACACTCAGCCAAGGCGAGTGATGAAGTTATAGGATATTATATTACAGTATATTGCAATATTCCATTCTTATTCAGGCAATACGTTTGGAATGAGAATAGTGGAACAGATGTAAATGCCTTTGGAGGACAGTGAGGACATAATTGAAGACCCCTGTGGGAGTAGTTGAGACTGTGGAGAATGGCCCCTGATGACGCAATAGGAAACTGTTTGAATAATTTTGAAAGAGCAATAGCCAATGGGGAAACTCCAACACTGAGCTGGCCGACCAGTGGTGTAACTTCGTCAGTCAGTCAGTCAGTCAGTCAGTCAGTCAGTCAGTCAGTCAGTCAGTCAGTCAGTCAGTGAGTCAGTCAGTCAGTCAGTCAGTCAGTCAGTCAGTCAGTCAGTCAGTCAGTCAGTCAGTCAGTCAGTCAGTCAGTGAGTCAGTCAGTCAGTCAGTCAGTCAGTCAGTGACATTTGCATGTATAGTATAAGGCAGCATTGCCCCGCTGTTGCGGCCCGGCCAAAAATAAGTAATATAAATAATAAGTAAGTATATTACAAGGAGATAATAGGAGGCTATGGCTCAATTTAGGGGCCTTTTATTGCATACTTAACTAGCTAGTGACCCCATTTAACCCTGCGGTGATGGTTATTGATCTCAGCTTTAGATGTTCTCTTGGGTGCTTCCGTAGGATTCTATAGCTAATGACATATGGGTGATATTTCTTCATGTATTCTAAAGGGAAGTGAGCAGCCTGCTTTCCTGTTATTTTCTCTTTTCATTGGGACGGGCATAGATATAGAAATACAGCAGTGGCATTTGATATCAACCTCAATCAACCTTCTTAATTCCAAGGACCCCCAGTTTGATAAGGTGCCGTCAACGGTCAGTGTGAATGTTGGGTCCCGACTATCAATCCCTGGAACTACAACAGGGACCCCCGGGGGTCCCTGGACTCCACTGTGAACCATATCAAGGACCACTGGGGGTCCCTGGACTCCACATGTGAACAATCAACATCTGATTCCTGGCCCTAAATTGCATTTTCATCTGGAATCATTGTTTTGCAAACTGATTTCTATAATAATTCTTTAAATTATTATATTTATTTTTGTATTATGTTAGGGGTATGTTTGATGGTTTAAATTACTTTGGTATTATGATCCTATTGGAAATTATGAACTGTAATCAGACAAGACTTGAGTGGTGTGTGCATGTTCATCTGCGTGCATGCGTCTGTGCTCGCATATACCCACTGACTATATTCCACTGCATCACTGTACATGATTCTTCACTAACACTGTCCTTTTAATCTAAAAAACAACAACACTTGAACGATTTATTTTAGTTATTGTTATGCCGGCTCTTATTTCTTCTCTCCATCATAAATGATGATCATTCTAGGGACATTAATTTAAGTGTACTACATGCGCCACTTTAATGCCTTAAGAGAGAAATATTAATGAACCAAGGAGAGCATAAATCATAGACTCCACCAATTTCACAAAGCTTTCCCTGGAGACTGGTTTGCTATGCGAATGAAAACCAATGGACCAGGAGCTTTTCATATAGTCTGAGGTGGGGGAACCCCCCGCCCCTTAAAGGACCTATAACATACAATTCAACTTTTTCAATTTATTTTGTGTTTTTGGGGCTCCCATATGTGTTTTCTATCCCCACAAATAACCAATTTTGAACAATCAGGCTTTCATATCATATGGGTGCTTTAATGGAAATTGCTATCAGAACAGCTCGACTGATTTTGTCCTCATCGTGATGTCATCAATGTCACCCTACTTTGTATAATTCCTCCTCTTCTTCAGTCTTCAGTTCCAAATTTGCATTTCCACTTTGTTTACAATGTCCACCATTGATGATTTTCCAAGCTGGCATGGAATGGAAACAAGCCTGGTTTCATCTAGCATCAGTATTATAATGACTCAAATATTAAATAATCTGCATATCAGCACCCCCACCACCTCAGGACATTGTGGTACTGCAGCTAAAACTGCTTTCAAAGTCCAGAAAGAAATGACGACGACTGGTTATATCAGAGTGGTGATTGAGGCTCAAACCATTAGAAATAACTTTGAGGGACATAGACAATATGATATTAAATATTAAAAGCAGTTTTAAAATGCATGTTATTTGCGCTTTAAGACCTCACTTGTCTCTGCACCCCTCTTGTAATGCTCATGGCGCCTCATGGGTGCCTTACACTTTGGAAACCATTGCAACCTACAGTTGGAGGCCATCGATATTGTCCTTTTCTTTTTGCTGAGGTTTGCGTGATCTGCGCAAAAGGACAGTTAACCCATTTTGGGCGGGAACCCCTTTTGGTGTTTTAAACATTATGTTATAATTTAGCTATTGAAAAATAGCAGATCTACACGCTCATAGCGCGCCACCGAGTGGCGCGCTACGAGCATGTAGGTCTGCTATTTTTTTTAAATCGTGAAAATATTTATTTCAGAAAACTGGAGGATTTAGAAGGATTTTTTTTAAATGTTGAGGTCAGGCCTAAATGGGTCAAATGATAAGGGACAATATCGGTGGCACCCAACTGTAGTAGGTTATATGAGTGGTTCCCAAACCTTTTAGCTCGAGACCCAAAAGAGACCCGAACTAGTGAAAATAGCAAATCTACAAGCTCACAACGCGTGGCTTCGTGCAATGTTGGGAGCTTGCAGATGTGCTATTTTCGCTAAACTTATTGGTTTTGGAATTGTTTTTATTTGATGCAAAGTTGTGATCTTTGTTTTAAATGGATTTTTTATCATTTGAAACGGTACTCAATATGTATCCCACTGTTTGGGTGGGTTATATTATGCTGTTCGGTCAAAAACTCCTAAGTCCTAATATCTGATGAGAATCCAAAAGTCAATATGACTTGGAAATTGTAGACATGTACACCGAGTCTCTGCAGAAAATAGCAATATACGCGTAAGCTCACAAAGTCGCTTTGTGAGCTTATAGATTTGCTATTTTCGCAGAATGTTCACCCCAGAATAGGAACGCTATAGGGCTTCTTTTGTTCAAAAATATAAATTGGTAAATAGCAGGAGATAATGGGAGCTATACCTCAATTTAGGGGCTTTTTACTGCATACTTAACTAGCTAGTGACCCCATTTGACCCTGTGGTGATGGATATTGATCTTTGTTCTTTTAATGTTCTCCTGGCTGCTTCCTCAGGATTCTAGAGCTAATGAGACGTGGCTTTTGTTCAGATTTTCTTTTTTTCTAAAGGGAAGTGCATGCATGGGACAGACAGAGAGAGCTGACTAGACATACTGGACATGGGACAGACAGAGAGAGCTGACGAGACATACTGACTAGACATACATGGGACATGGGACAGACATAGATAGCTGACTAGACATACTGGACATAAGACCCCCGACACTTTATTGCGTTTGCGCGCCCAGTGAATGAAGACGCGTGCGTTCAGCGCACCGCCAGCACTATCGCCGGCTGCTCCCATAGAGTTAAAAGGCTGCTAGAGTTAAAAGGCTGCTCCCATAGAGTTAAAAGGCTGCTCCCATAGAGTTAAAAGGCTGCTCCCATAGAGTTATAAGGCTTCTCCCATAGAGTTATGAGGCTGCTCCCATAGTTATAAGGCTGCTCCCATAGAGTTATGAGGCTGCTCCCATAGAGTTATAAGGCTGCTCCCATAGAGTTAAAAGGCTGCTCCCATAGAGTTAAAAGGCTGCTCCCCTATAGAGTTAAAAGGCTGCTCCCCATCCTCCCCAGGAGGAAGTTACTAATGTTGCTATGGAGAGGAATGGCTGGAGCTATCTGGTGGAGCTGTTGCCCCCGTGACCCGTCTACAGATAAGCGGTTGAAGATGGATGGATGGATGCATACCAGTCCATGTAAACCGGTATGTATGAATGTTTTGTATGTATTTATGTATGCAAGCATATGCATTGTATGTAAACCATTGGGACAATGTGGTCCATGTTGTGGCTCCTGACCTCTTTATGACCTCCGGGGTGTTTTTCGAGGACCCTGAGAGTGTAGTTGGTCCTCTGGCCTTTGCTGTTGAACTCCACCCGACCCGTCAGACCATCGTACTCCACCTGGGAGAGAGATACACACACACACACACACACACACACACACACACACACACACTGCAGTTACCAGACCATCGTACTCCACCTGGGAGAGAGATAGGCGGAGGAAGAGAGATTTCAATTAGAAAATTAATCAATTTCACAAGCACACATCACCGCACTCACGCACGCACGCACGCACGCACGCACACACACACACTGCAGTTACCTAGGCTGTATACCATTATTATGATAGCTCTATGCCTATACTGCAGAGTAAAATCCTGTATAGAAATGTGTCTTCAGAGGTCCAGTTGGTTACATTTGTGCACTCTCTGAGTTAAACTGACACTCAGTGTGTTACAGTGTGGCAATATTATTCATGCCAACAAGTTAACTGACAGAGAGAGAGAGAGAGAGAGAGAGAGAGAGAGAGAGAGAGAGAGAGAGAGAGAGAGAGAGAGAGAGAGAGAGAGAGAGAGAGGAAGTGAAACAAACGTGAAAGAAAGAATGAGAGAGAAAAAAGACACAGTGAGAACCATTAAACAAGTACAGAGGAGAAAGTGAGATTAAAGGAGGGTAAATAGTGAAACATAATGAGAACAGAACAGAAAGCAAGGAGCTGTACGTTGCTGGGATACATAAGAAGACAGAGAGAGAGAGAGAGAGAGAGAGAGAGAGAGAGAGAGAGAGAGAGAGAGAGAGAGAGAGAGAGAGAGAGAGAGAGAGAGAGATAGTGTGCAACTGGGATAGTAATCAACTACAATCAGGTCTTTGCTTTGGTTACTTTATACTGCATGGGGACTTAAGGACGATGGAGCTAATTGAATTGAAGAGGAAATGAACTGTTAATGGGCAGAGAGAGAGAGCGAGAGAGAGAGAGAGAGAGAGAGAGAAGGGGGACAGAGAGAAGGGGGACAGAGAGAAGGGGGACAGAGACAGACAGAGACCGGATACAGATACAGGAAGAGGATAAAAAGAGGCAGATTGAGATAACGCCCAGAGGAAAAAGGACAGCTAGGGGACGAGGGGAGAGGAGAGGAACAGAGCCTAGCGAGGGGAGAGGAGAGGAACAGAGCCTAGCGAGGGGAGAAGAGAGGAACAGAGCCTAGCGAGGGGAGAGGAGAGGAACAGAGCCTAGCGAGGGGAGAGGAACAGAGCCTAGCGAGGGGAGAGGAGAGGAACAGAGCCTAGCGAGGGGAGAGGAACAGAGCCTAGCGAGGGGAGAGGAGAGGAACAGAGCCTAGCGAGGGGAGAGGAGAGGAACAGAGCCTAGCGAGAGGAGAGGAACAGAGCCTAGCGAGGGGAGAGGAACAGAGCCTAGCGAGGGGAGAGGAGAGGAACAGAGCCTAGCGAGAGGAGAGGAACAGAGCCTAGCGAGAGGAGAGGAGAGGAATAGAGCCTAGCGAGAGGAGAGGAGAGGAACAGAGCCTAGCGAGGGGAGAGGAGAGGAATAGAGCCTAGCGAGAGGAGAGGAACAGAGCCTAGCGAGGGGGGAGGAGAGGAACAGAGCCTAGCGAGAGGAGAGGAACAGAGCCTAGCGAGGGGAGAGGAACAGAGCCTAGCGAGGGGAGAGGTGAGGAACAGAGCCTAGCGAGGGGAGAGGAGAGGAACAGAGCCTAGCGAGAGGAGAGGAACAGAGCCTAGCGAGGGGAGAGGAGAGGAATAGAGCCTAGCGAGAGGAGAGGAACAGAGCCTAGCGAGGGGGGAGGAGAGGAACAGAGCCTAGCGAGGGGAGAGGAACAGAGCCTAGCGAGGGGAGAGGAGAGGAACAGAGCCTAGCGAGGGGAGAGGAGAGGAACAGAGCCTAGCGAGGGGAGAGGAGAGGAACAGAGCCTAGCGAGAGGAGGGGAACAGAGCCTAGCGAGGGGAGAGGAGAGGAACAGAGCCTAGCGAGGGGAGAGGAACAGAGCCTAGCGAGGGGAGAGGAACAGAGCCTAGCGAGGGGAGGGGAGAGGAACAGAGCCTAGCGAGAGGAGAGGAACAGAGCCTAGCGAGGGGAGAGGAACAGAGCCTAGCGAGGGGAGAGGAGAGGAACAGAGCCTAGTGAGGGGGGAGGAACAGAGCCTAGCGAGGGGAGGGGAGAGGAACAGAGCCTAGCGAGAGGAGAGGAACAGAGCCTAGCGAGGGGAGAGGAACAGAGCCTAGCGAGGGGAGAGGAACAGAGCCTAGCGAGGGGAGAGGAACAGAGCCTAGCGAGGGGTGAGGAGAGGAACAGAGCCTAGCAAGAGGAGAGGAACAGAGCCTAGCGAGGGGAGAGGAGAGGAACAGAGCCTAGCGAGGGGAGAGGAGGGGAACAGAGCCTAGCGAGGGGAGAGGAGAGGAACAGAGCCTAGCGAGGGGAGAGGAACAGAGCCTAGCGAGGGGAGGGGAGAGGAACAGAGCCTAGCGAGAGGAGAGGAACAGAGCCTAGCGAGGGGAGAGGGACAGAGCCTAGCGAGGGGAGAGGAGAGGAACAGAGCCTAGCGAGGGGAGAGGAACAGAGCCTAGCGAGGGGAGAGGAACAGAGCCTAGCGAGAGGAGAGGAACAGAGCCTAGCGAGGGGAGAGGAACAAAGCCTAGCGAGGGGAGAGGAGAGGAGAGGAACAGAGCCTAGCGAGGGGAGAGGAGAGGAGAGGAACAGAGCCTAGCGGGGGAGAGGAGAGGAACAGAGCCTAGCGAGGGGAGAGGAGAGGAACAGAGCCTAGCGAGGGGAGAGGAGAGGAACAGAGCCTAGCGAGGGGAGAGGAGAGGAACAGAGCCTAGCGAGGAGAGATAGAAAACAATAAAAGTCGGGCGAGGGACAGCGGAGGGGAGCGGAGGGACAGAAGAAGAGAGAGAGAGAGACAGAGAGATGGCATGAATGAGATGAAGAGGACGTTTATAGAGAGAGAGTGAGCAGGCAGTCCAGGGCAAGCTAGCAGACGAGCACTGTTCACCACATCTGTGACAGAGCTGAGACTCCCTGAGAGACACTGAGATGTATTATTGCAGTGGTTTTCAACCCTTTTCATATCAAGGCCCATTATTTATTCAGCATTGGACCCACGGACCACCATGTGATGAGATTTAGTCTCTCAGACCCAAATTTTGTTGTCATTGGATAAGATTTTGTCCACAATTCCATGCTGTATTGATGTTGGTAGTACTGTACAAGAGATAACAGGCAAAGGTTGATCAAAATAAGAGATATTTTACATTCTCTCTAAATGTGTAGACTTAAGTAATGCAGATTTTAACAATAATTTAACTCTTGAGAGGGTAAAATTTTACCCTCTCGAGAGTTAAAGATCTATAAGGGTCAATTTTGTTACCAACTCTCCATCATTTAGCTGGGGACCACCTGGAACCACTGGTGGTCCCCGGACCACTGGTTGAAAACAATTGTATTATTGTGTTGTGAGCTTGTAGATCTGCTATTTTCACTAGTCTGGGTCCTGGGAGAAGGTCTAATTTCTGTTTTGGGTCACAGGCCCAAACCCCTTGGAAGCCACTGCTGTATAGGGTTGGACACATGATGACGTGATCAGAAGAACAGAGCATAATATGATAAGAATAAGTTACTTTATGGCCTCTACCAGATGCATCTGGGGTCAATAATGAACGTGATGTATTATAGAGTTAGGACACAACAAGATGCATCTCGTATCAATTACATACAGTAGGCGAGGCGTCGTTAGATGACCATGGGCTATTCATGGCAGTGTGTATGTGTGTGTGTGTGTGTGTGTGTGTGTGTGTGTGTGTGTGTGTGTGTGCATTCAAGTGTGCACAAGTCATTATGTACTCATTATGTACTCGTTCCATTGTGCGTGGCAGTACACGACATGTTAATGTGCACATGCAATTGTGTTTGAGTGCATGTGTGTGTGTGTGTGTGTGTGTGTGTGTGTGTGTGTGTGTGTGTGTGTGTGTGTGTGTGTGTGTGTGTGTGTGTGTGTGTGTGTGTGTGTGTGTCGTGTGTGTGTCGTGTGTGTGTACAGTATGTGTGCCTGCAAGTTGTGTGAGCGGAGGTGCAATCGATGGGTGTCCGTGTGTATGCGCTTGCACATAATGCTTAGGCACATGTGTTTGTGTGCATGTTTCAAGATGAATTACCCTGTAAAACAGAGACAGCCAAACAAGGAACAGAGGGAGATTGAGTGAGACATGAGAGGGACCAAGTAAGAGAGAGAGAGAGAGAGAGAGAGAGAGAGAGAGAGAGAGAGAGAGAGAGAGAGAGAGAGAGAGAGAGAGAAATAGCGAGGTAGTTAGAGAGAGTGAGTTGCGGCGATGAAAGGGAGAGGGAGAGAGAGAAAGTGAGGTAGAGAGAGCCGATTGTGGAGGTGGCTAAGTAAGTATAGAGGCGACAGAATGATGAAGCAACATGTACACAGAAGAAAATGGGAGAGATCGAGAAGGAGAACGGAAATAGCACGATGGAGTGAGAGATGTGCGACACGCAGGGAGACGGAGAGACAGAGAGAGAGAGAGAGAGAGAGAGAGAGAGAGAAAGAAAAAAAAGTTAGGGGAGGAGAGGAGAGACTGAAAGAAGGAGAAATAAAGCGAGATAGAAAAGTGATGGAGAGAGTGTGGGGAGGAGTCGCGGCGAGCTGACAGGGGAGATCAAAAGACTGAGGCAGACAGACACAGAGAGAGAGAGTGAGAGAGAGAGAGAGACACACCAAAATCAATTGGATGAACGCCAGAGCTGGAGCCGGACCCGGGTGGGTGGGGGACTCCGTGAAACAGAGAGAGAGAGAGAACTCCCTCTTCTAAGTCCATTCTTTCTCTATACGCCCTGTCATTCTCTCTGCACCATTTACCATTGTACTCTGTCCTCTATCTGTCTATCTGTGTCTGTGTCTGTGTGTCTGTGTGTCTGTGTGTCTGTGTGTGTGTGTGTGTGTGTGTGTGTGTGTGTGTGTGTGTGCGCACGCGCGCGTGTGCGTGTGTGTGTGTGTGTGTGTGTGTGTGTGTGTGTGCGTTGCGCATGCCAGTGCCGTCGCTATGTATACGCGCAATACGCACTGCGAGTAGGGAAACACGTCGAGGGGGGCTACAAAATGTGCCAAAATTGCCAAGCCGACCCTCATAATAAAAATAATAATAACGCATGCCCAATCGCCCATGTGTGCATCCTCACAACCGGCAAAAATAGCCGATATGCATGAGATAACACATCGCTGTCGTCGAAGGGGGGACAGCACAAATAACACGCGAGTAGTGCAAACAAATCGTCAGCGACGTCCCTGCCGTGCGTGTGTGTGTGTGTGTGTGTGTGTGTGTGTGTGTGTGTGTGTGTGTGTGTGTGTGTGTGTGTGTGTGTGTGAGCCTCTCCTCTGGTCTGACTGTCGGTCCATAAAAACAACAATGATGACATGACAGTCATTTCAATCAGCAAAGCCTCTGTGTGTCTCTATGTGTGTGTTTGTGTGTGCTTGTGCGCGCGTGTGTGTGTATGTGTGTGATATGAGAGTCATTTCAATCTGCAGAGCCTCTCAACTCCTCATTCCATCACCTCAACACCGATCACAACACGTTCACACAGCAACGCCTACTGAACCAACACACCAGCAGTGGTGGAAAGTAATTAACCAGCTTTAACACAGAGTGTAGTGTATGTGCGCAAGCACGCACGCATGCACGCACGCACGCGCACACACACACACACACACACACACACACACACACACACACACACACACACACACACACACACACACACACACACACACACACACACACACACACACACACACACACACACACACACACACACACACACACACACACACAAAGGTGTGCCTTACCATGCGAAGGTAGTTCATGAGGCTGGTGCCGTGTTGCCAGATGAGAGGCGAGGTGCAGCTGAGCGGTTTCACTCCGATCTCCTGACTGCGGTTCAGCTCCCTCACAGCGCCCACCACCACATGCACCGCGTCGAACAACAGCGCCGAAGACAGCTGGAGAGAGAGGGAGCACAGTTCAGAATTCAGTGCATGTTGTGAAATGGCCTTAATGGAGTACAGTTGGAGGCCATCGATATATTCTTTTTGCTGAGGTTTGCGTGATCTGCGCAAAAGGACAGTTAACCCATTTTGGGCGGGAACCCCTTTTGGTGTTTTAAACATTGTTATAATTTAGCTATTGAAAAATAGCAGATCTACAAGCTCATAGCGCGCCACCAAGTGGCGCGCTACGAGCTTGTAGGTCTGCTATTTTTTTTAAATCGTGAAAATATTTATTTCAGAAAACTGGAGGATTTAGAAGGATTTTTTTTAAAATTTTGAGGTCAGGCCTAAATGGGTCAAATAATAATGGACAATATCGGTGGCACCCAACTGTATCTCTTCTTCCTATACTTCCGGGCCGCTTCCCATATGCTTCCTTCACAGGTGTTACAGATGATACTATAATTAAGGCTCTGTTCCATTTAGTGTGCAGTGGTTCTCAAACGTTTTAATTTCAACGACCCCCATCACTCTGAGAGTGTACAAATGGAACCAAATGAGTTCCATTTTGAACCCACTCAAGGACACTTGAGTGCATGAGTCAACATGCCAATAGCACAAGAGCAGCACCCTGACTCTGTTTGAGCAGAATGGAATAGAGCCTGCATTAGTATCAGCGGTAACACCTGTGAAGGAAGTAGGCAAAGGGGCCCAAGTTCTTTCCAAAATGGCGTGTGTTCACAATCTGAAGCCCATTCCCTCTTGATAAGCTTTGTTCTTAGGAGAGGTTCAAAACGTATCGTAACGTAACATAAGCAACACAACTGCAGCTAATGTCATTTAATTAATAATAGGTGTGTCTGTTGTTTAGACAAATAACATGTTATTTAGACAGAAAGCTAGGTTAGCTAGGTTGACCTATTCATATTTTTTCATTTTCGATTTTATACCCACATTTAACAAGAATATTTAAAAGACAACACTAAATAAAACGAAACAACAAAGATGCACTGGTGACAGAAAACCCAACTCTCAGGTCTTACTTGCCAGGGCAAATGTAACCACCAGCTGCTTACTACATGATCAAACAACTTGCAGTGTCCCAACAACCATCTAGGCCCCGATAAAGGTTATTTAACTATCAAGTTTCTCCGGACAAGAATCCCTGGTAAAGCAGGCTGGTTTATGTTCCTTTCACTATAAAATAATTTGTATTTTAATAGATATAAAACAACCAAATGTTCAGGACTGGTTTACAGAAACTCCAACAATACTGGAAGGTTTTAGAGCTAGTAGGTGGGTATGCTATGGAACATACAGGGACGTTTAGTTAATATAAAAAGAAAACCTCTGACATTAGGGATATTACTTATCAGTGATTCGACAGCTGGACAGTTTCAAAGTGCTTTCTCATCTTGCAGGCTTCCACACGTCTGAAGTGTGGACCCCACAGATGTATGTAGATCAAGGGTTTTCATGGATTGTTATAGCTGTTGTTTTTACAGTGTGCATCTTTTAGCATTTACAGAAAATGTTATGGTCATGCTCACAAACCATCTGAACAGCAGAATATGCATTGTAATTATTCTTGACAAGGTAGACTTCTTAAAAAGCTTACTCCACTCTGAGCATGAGGCAGGCAAGACTCCCTCTTTACATTTCTTATATAACAAACAATAGTTGTGCATAATATTAAAAAGGCCAAATAGATTTTTTTAAATGGTAAGATGATTGTATCTAAAGTTCTGTCCCACTGTTGTAATGCCATGACTCTGCCAAGTTGTATTACGTAAAGTGCCTTCAGCTGAAAGGGTTGGGTGAGGTTACTTACAAGCCCCTCGATGCTGAATCTCCTGTGCAGCTGCTTCGCAATAGAGTAGAAAAACCTAATAATTGTGATATACTGTACAGTACAGGGTTTTGGCAGTACCACAATGATACCATGGATACTGTATCATGTTCTGATTTGTATAATGGTCTTCTCCGAAATGCACACTGTGTGTTAGATTTGTTATTTCGATTTGTGTTAATATTTTTCAAGATTATTCCACATTCAACATTTTGGTTTTAAGATGTTGATATTAATTTTGTATTCATCCTTAGAACCCCAAATCACACCTTGGAAAGCATGAGTGTCTATTTCAAACAAAGTGTTTTTTGACAATAGCAGATTTTCAAGCACATAGCACACGTTGTGAGCTTGTAGAATGTAGATACATTCTCATACAGTAGATTGCTCATAGATAGAGCATTTTCAAATGGCAGATCTAAAGTCAGTATATAGGTCTAAAAGTAGGTCTGAGAGCAGGAGTGGACCTGGTGAGACGTAGGAGGGGCCCGGACAGGAGTCAACCCACAGAGCCTAGTCCCTCCACATGCCAGAATTGTGCCTCCCAGTCCCGGCAGAGTAGTTCCGGAGTGGTTCCAGCGGATTGTGTGGCCCTGGTCTTTCCCTAGTGGGTCTGATCGAGGGTAGCTACTGGGACGTAAGTCGGGACTTGATCACCCCGGCTGGGTCACCTGAGTGAGGGGTATGATGTTTGCGAGACCCGAAACCCAGATGACCTTGGGATACATCACTGAGGATACGTCCCAGGTGCATCCAAGCGATATTTTCATGGGACTCCCTGGAACCCCCCAATGAGTTCTCTCCCTACTCTTATACCTGTACCTATATATCATGTGTTTCATGCGTCGGCTGCTGCTATTTGCTGAGACAACACCTGAATGTCCCACAGGGATATCTTATCTTATGTTTGATGGTGGTTATATGAAGACCCTATAAAGACTATTCTCTCGGGTGATATTGTTTTGCTTTTCTATACGAGGATCTGTCACATGGTGAGACATATGCAGGCATCAAAGAGATTGATTCCTCCTGATGGTTTGTCTTATAATAAAGATGGAGGTGGATAGAGTGGAGGAATGAGAGAGACAGAGATTGAGTGTGACAGACACTGAGGACAAAGATGAGATGTGGTGATCAGGGGAGTTTTGCTCATTACTGTGTATGCACTTTTAGCGTTCCAAACTTTCAATCTGTTTCTGCAGCGCATGTCTTTTTCCCTCTTTGGTTTTAATAGAGGTGCTTTGTCTTGTTTGGTTGATTTTCATTTCATTTTTTGCAGGCAAAGGAATACAGTGCAATTCGTTTTGGTGCATTTTTACAAGTTCTTTTAAAAGGCCTACTCAACCCCAACCCCATTTTAGAATTTTTACATTTTAGCAATGTCATTTTTATACGGTTATGTGGAGGTCGACTGGTTATTCCAGTATTTTATTTTTATTATTATTGTTTCATATAATTTTTTGTAGGGGTGTCTTTTTTATTGTCTTTATGTGGTGGCGTGACAGCTGGCCTGTACAAAACAAATCTTTATTTGTGTGGACAAGTTGTGGACAAGTTGTATTGTACATTATTCTATTCTACCCCCCCCCCCCACACACACACACACCCTCCCTTTTTTCTCTTTTTTTTCTCTCAGTTATATCTATTCATAAGGATTTCAGGGAATATATACATTAAATAAAATAATGACGTATATGTGACACACCCATACATAACAAAAGAAAATAATGTGCCGCCTACATACTGTATAAATGCAATATAATCACTGTTTTACAAGATAAAGGGTACACACAAAAACATGCAGATTACTGCACTTGCCCTAGCCCCTTAGATAGCACTTTATGTAGACTTAGATAGCATTTTATACAGACTTATAGCATGTTACATAGACAGCACTATAATTGTATTTTATGTATGTCATAGCACTTAGTATATAGTATAGTATGTATAGTTTATATGTATAGTTTCATTATATAGATATTCCTCTGTTACGTTCTTAGCTTACGCATGTTTCATGATAACTACTTTTTATGCATGTGATGTATTACCATGCTTTTTTGTTCTTGCTTAATGTAAGTCGCTCTGAATTAAGAGCGTCTTCTAAATGCCTAAATTGTAAATTGTAATGTGCTAGTATAAAAAAATAAGTAGTATAGTGACTATAGTCGTACCCAGCAAGGAGGTGACACTGACAGTTATAAACCGCATATACTAAATCAAGTTTTAAAACAAAAAAAACACCCTCTCTCGCTGCTGATGTCACAGCTCTCCCGCCACACACACACACATACACACACACACACACACACACACGCACACGCACACGCACACGCACACGCACACACACACACCCTCCTTCGTAACGAGGCTCTCACCGCAGGGCCGGGGTAGGGGCTGATGTCACAGCCCTCCCTCCAGGAGAGGTTGAGGCTCCGGATGAACTCCAGGTAGAACGGATGGGTGTCGTTCAACATGGAGAAGCCCACGATGTTGGAGTGGCCATCCACCACGTCATCCAGCCGCAACAGTGGGAAGTCCTGATGGGGAGAGAGAGAGAGAGAGAGAGATTGAGTGTGTAACGTTCACCAAGGTGTCTTCCTCATGAGTGTTGTGCCATCACTACAGCAAGTGTAGGTTTACACATGCACACAGTGTTACAGATAAATGAGTGACGCCTGAGAACAGAGAGCATAATAAATGCAAACTAAGCAGTCCTTGTTTCATTGCTTGCATAATGGATTTCGTCAAGTTTGTCCTACAAATTGTTGTTGTCACCATCAAATGTACGGGAATACAGTATAGTAACTTTACATTGTTCATCCCAAAACGTCTGTCTCTTTCACATCACCCATCTGCAATGCTTTGGCTCGTCACCATGGCAAGGTCTTACATTTTGAAAACTATATGTTTGATGAAAAAACAAGCAAACAAAAACCTCACAGCAACTTCCCATTATGCGATAAGACTCTAACTAACACATGCTTTGTGACAGACAAAATGGCGTGGAAATGTTGGACATTTCTCAGAAAAGCACACAATGGCAGCACTGTATACTATTTCATATTCCTTCTTGTGACATATAGCACGGAGCACGGAGAACCAACCAAGCATTTCTCATGGCGGACAACATACATCCCCAAATGGAGACACTGACAGAGAGCAGCGAGGGAGAAAGACAGAGAGAGTGTAATGGAGAGGGAGAGAGAAGAGGAGAGAGACATCTCGGATGGAATAAAGGAAACAGCGGGAGATAATTAATTGTGGAGACACTGGTACTGTAGATTGAAATCCAGGGGGGAACTATATCTTCCCTGAGGTATTTTGGCTTTTATTAAGACGGCAGTAGGAATGTTAAGGGGAGAACAGACACATGAGAGAGAAAGAGGGAGAGAGAGAGAGAAGAGAGGATTCGGGAAGGCAGTGAACCAGCAGCAGGGTTGGTCGTGTCATTTTTACAGTCCAGAGTTTCTACAGTCCTCAACATTCTCAGAAGTAGGAGAAGACAAATCCATATAAAGACCTGACTGAGGAGGCAGGCAGAGAAAGAGAGAGAGAGAGAGAGAGAGAGAGAGAAAGCACAGTGCGTACGCGAAGGGACAGTGCCGCAGGGTTGTTGAGCAACACAAAATGGTCAAAGAAAAGTTTAAATGGGTGTGACCCTTTCAGTCTGTAGAGGGTATGAACATGACATCGTCATCATACCCGGAAGTTATGCGCAGCGGGAACGCCTACTGAGTGGCAAAAAAAACCAACGACTTTTTGGCCTTGACAGCCCATATACCTGTACATACAAACAGAAACGTCCTATCGGATTGCATTAGACAACGTTAAACAACATTAAACTCACTTTACCACTCGATGCCACTCGATTTGCCACTCACTTTATGCATGCACATAGACATACCCTCAATAATATGAGAATATTACCTCAATAAGAAAGGGTGGTAGATAAAGCTATTGTCAGAGCCAGTTTAAGGAGTGTGTGTGTGTGTGTGTGTGTGTGTGTGTGTGTGTGTGTGTGTGTGTGTGTGTGTGTGTGTGTGTGTGTGTGTGTGTTTTCTTTTTCATTTTTTGAATGTCAACTGTCAAATAAACTTTCTCATCAGAGTAGGAAGAAGAGACAAAGAAGCAAAAAAAAACAACTAACAAATAAAAGAAGAAGACAAAGGAGTTGGAGAGAAGAAGACAAACATCAAACACTGAAGGATTTCAAAGATCTTCAAAGCCGTCTGTGTTTGTGTGGGGCTCTGCCATGCCCTGATGTTTCCTCACTGGCTAAAACAAACCCAAATCAAGCTGCTGCCTAGCTACTGTAGCCCCTTAAGGGCTTTGTGTTTACTATGGAGAGTAAACTATGAATTCCTGACTGTCAATGTGTCTGTTTGGTTCCAGCTGTATACTCTCAAAATTCAATTAACGGTGGTTTAACTTCAGCTCTGTGTGTGTGTCCTCACCTTGTTCATCAGGTAGAGCAAACAGTTTTGCACATGTTCTGAATTAATATCTGGGCTTATAGGCTCTTGCTTTTCCCGACCACAAAAAAAAAATGAAGACAGTATTGACTTAATCCTAACCCAACTTGCTGAGAGAAGTGTAAGCTGATGCTGCTGATGAAGTCACTGTTTGCCAAATCAATTTCTAGCCGACGGCCAAGAGCCAAGCAGCAGACGGCAGCCTTGCCAAGTTGTGTGAAAGAGAGAGCGGGGTTGGCTGGCGGCAGGGGGGGAAAAGTGACTGACTAAGCTCGCGCTCTTCTAGCTACGGAGGACACCGAGATGACATCGGAATAAAGGGCCGTTAGATGTTACTGCTGTGTCAAGGCTGCAGCATACTTCAAAAGAAGGCTTGCCAAAACAGGTAGAGTTCTCTGCGGAAGAAAATCGTTTTTATACTCAATGCGGCTGCTCTTTGAGTGCTGCTTTGAGTGCTGAACGTTAGACCCCACGATCACCGGATACAGTGCTTTTGCCACCTGCATGAAATTGCGGAAATTAAACAATATAAATCACGAGGACCTTGGATTTATTTTATCTTGAATAAATCCTACAGCCATAGGATTTTAACCATGTGTGGCCTGACTGAATTGGGAACTGGGTAGGAGGGAGTCCATTTTAATGTTGCGACTCAAGGTTGCCCTAGACTGGGTTGTAATAAGCAGTCACACGCAATGTTCGCAACTTCGCATTGATGTCTTCTGTGGTCATATTTTGCTAGTTAGAAAATTGTGGTACAAAAATTACCTAAAATAATTCAGAAAATGGAATGTGTTTGTTTGTTTTCTCCTTATTCACGTCATTTTGTTATATGATCTCACCGAACTTTGCTTCAGCAAGCTGTATGCTCTAGCCTTAACTGGGCTGTGGTACCGTAGAAACAGGAGTCTGCAGCAATATGGAATTACAAGGTTAACTTAACTGAGCAGAATTGATGGGTTGGAGTCCGTTGAGTGCAACTAGAAGGTTCACTTTCATTTGCCTGATGAAGACCTAAACTAAAGGGTCGAAACGTGGCAGATGTGTTGCCAATTAAATAAAGTAAGTCTGCTGTGGAGCTCTAGAAATAAGTGTGCAGATTTGTCTTGTTTTCTTTTTTCACTTTCTGAACAGCCCATCATGTCAACGTGGGATTTAAATGTTATGTGTGTTTGTTTATACTGGAATATACTGTAAATTACGGCTTTAGATGGGATATGGTTCACCCCAGTGTTAATTTTGACAGCAAATATTTATAAGAAATTCGGACAAAAATGGCTGTCGACTAGTTTTAGTCTGTCCTAAGATTTTAGTTGACTATATCTACAGTTGATTTAGTCGACTAAAATGTAATTTGGTGAGCCATGATGGTGTCGTAATGGGGGAGTGGACTTCAACAATAATGTCAAAATTAAAGACTGAAGTATGCAAAGCTTGCAAGCTAGTTCAGGCATGGTACAGTGTGCACCGTGTGACAGTGTGACCCGTCAAGCAGCGGAACAATTTGACAGTCTTAGGGGGGAATTCACACTATGGTCCCGGATGCACACTCGGGACCACTTGGAATATGTTGTGGTAGTGAGAATTCTGCGTACCGTTCCCGGGCGTGGATCACCCAACCGTTCCCGGGAACGCATCGGGACCGATTGAAGTGTACTCGGATACGGATCGCTGAAAGCATTGAATACAATTGAATGAAGTGTACTCTGGGGTGCAGAAGAATCAAGGTCAATGTGAATCATGGCCAGCAGGGACCAGGCAACCGGATTTGGGAACAGTTTGAATCAAAGGCAAGTCTGCAAATCCCCCCATTAGTTCACCTCATTCACTGTTGTTCCTCTTACGCTCATTGAAGGATGGCTTCTTTGCCCCGATGCCACCAACACACCACTGCTTTCCCTAAGGATTCTGTTTTCCCCTGAGGGGTGTTTGTGATATATATCTCCCTGCTCTTAAATGGTTGTCTTCTGATATGCTGAGCTGGGGAGTAATGTGCAGCAGCAGACCCCGAATGCCAAGATCAAATATAATAAAATAAATAACATGTTTTTCAATCTATTCACGAGTTATCTGACTGAACTTGGTGATCTAGGAATTGCAGCTATTCTTCTGTTCTACTTGTGCTGTGAATCCTGAATGCACAGTAAATCCATGTAACCATTGGTTACAGCGACACAAATCCAGCGAGCTCGGCATCTAGCAAAGTGCAACAGTACGTAAGTAAGTTATCGATCAACCTCATAAAATTCACATTTTCTTATTATGATCATATTGGTAAGGATGGCATTATGCAAATAAATTCTGGAAAGCGTCCAAGACACATTTCTCTGGGGGGAGACCTTTAGTGCTTAAGCTAATTTGGCTGACGTTTAATGATGTTAATCTAATATTTTTGTCTGGATCCACCTGTGCCAAGGGAGCTATAAAGACAGGAGGGGCAGTAGCCTGTGCAGTCAGTGTGCACCACGCATGTGAAATGACATGGGAGAGTCAACCGTTTCAGTGTAGTAACCACATGGGCTGCTGGCAGCCTTCATCCGCCAACCCACACCCCAAATGTTTTTGCTTGACTGAGACAGACAGCAGGAAAGAAAGAGCTACAGGGGAGAGAGCTCTGAAGGATAAACAGAGGCGGATAGCCTCAATGTGTGCCGTGAGGAGTGCCATGGAGGCACCCATGATCAACGATTCCATTGAAGCAACTCCTGCCGTGGGGAATTCAGAGAATGTTGATGGGCGCTTAGCCTCGGTACGCAGGCTTTTATTTGCGTCCGCGTTCGGCTGAAAAAATGAAAGCCTGGGGGAACAAGAGACATTTCCTGGTCTAGGAGAGTATAGGAGAGGGAGTGGGAGTGAACTACAGTGCAGAGGGGGGCGTCGCTTTCCTCCACTGATTTCTACCAGGGAGGGGAGGGGCGGAGTTGGGCAGGGGAGGGTGCTCAGATCTGTGAACCGATATTCTCCAGCGGTTGCTCCTTGCGCACGCGCCCCTCTAGACCAGAAAGCAGGCTGGCTAGGCCAGGCTAATGGCCGCTAGAAGCAATACTTTTTTAAAGGAAGCGTTGAGATTGTTTATTTATGCCAATTTAATACATTTGAGTGCACATTCGCTTAATTTTATCATTAGACTCCCTTTCATCATCGAGTCAAGTGAGGGTCAGTTTTTGAATCCATGGCCACTGGAGTTTAGTTGCACATTTTTGGTGTAACTATGGTATACATACGTGGTGATATTGGCCAGTTACAGTTTTAGATTAATACCCAACTTTGTCAGAATGTCAGTTCATAAAACCACAATTTTGAAAGCTTATAGACAAATGCAATGGATTCCTTATTGTCCTATTTTCGTGGCATCATGATGCTGTGCGTTGTTAGCTTATAGATTCATTATTTTCACTATTTGTCATATAGTATACAGTACAGTAGGGCTTACTGCAAATATGTAAGGGTTGCATGGAAAGCCAATCACAAACCAAGCAAATGACTTATTTTCTGTAAGGTTATAGTGATCTGGATAACGAAACTCACACTTCTACCACCTGGAGTGATACAATTTAGAAGCAAAAGAAGCTGGAGTAATAATGGTGATTTATCACAGGACTTTTAGGTAGCCAATTATAGATAGATAGATAGATAGATAGATAGATAGATAGATAGATAGATAGATAGATAGATAGATAGATAGATAGATAGATAGATAGATAGATAGATAGATAGATAGATTCTATATTTATGTGTCATGCACCCAAGGTGCATGACACATGCATATATACACATATATGTATACACATATATACACATATATGTATACACATATATACACATATATGCATATATACACATATATGTATACACATATATACACATATATGCATATATACACATATATGTATACACATATATGCATATATACACATATATGTATACACATATATACACATATATGCATATATACACATATATGTATACACATATATACACATATATGCATATATACACATATATGTATACACATATATGCATATATACACATACACATACACATACAGTATATGCATACACATGTATATATCCTGCTTACATGATATATACACACCTCACAATTAAGCTTTTAAAAATGGTGATTGCTAATTCAAATTCTACTTCAATTGACAACCGAAGTTCCCTCTCTCATCTACTGTATAAGAAAGCAAAATAGCAATTGATTGAACCGCTTAAACCCATACTCTATACTATATCCTCTCCTTTTCCCCCTCTACAACAAATCTATTTGCAGAAAATAGCCGATCTATATCAGCAAAAATTACCAGCAGAAAAACATTAAACCTTGGTATTGCTATCGTCTCTGTATTCAAAATTCATGTGATCCTACTCGCCATTTTGATGTTCATTCCTTTTTGGATGTCACAACTGGGAACTGACCCAACCAATCTTCCCTTGGACAAACTCTAGCACACATCCAGCTTCAATAGTCCTTGCTTTTGATAGATTGTACGACCAACAATGCATTTCCAATTGTCAAATGTGCTGTTCCTGGCTGTCAGGCTATAGCAAATAAATGTTTACGTGGCCTTCTGAAAGATTAAGAGATGCATAGTAAATGGCTGAAATGTATTACCAACCAATATTTAGCTAATACAAACAACAGTCCACAGTGTGCTATGTTCACTTTCAATTTCCACTTGTGATCAGCTTCCAGCTCAAACGTGTAAGACTGAATGGTTGGTTTCTCGCATTTTGGCCATAGTTTGTCTGTGTTTGAAGGACAAGGGAGGCGACATGTGATGTGGCTCACCCATCAGTCACAAACTGGCAGCCAATAAATGAGTAGGTTCTCGATGAGGGTCCTTGAAATTAAAAAGGTTTGAGAACCACTGGAGCAGAGTAGCCTATATAAAAGCTTGGCAATTTCTAATAGCCAAAACCGATAAACTCTTTAAGTCTCTCCCTCACCATGCACCTTTTGTGATTTGAGTGCTCTCCAAAATCGAAATCAAAGTTAGGTCAATGACAATAACGCAGGTGTGTTTGTGTATGTCTTTCACAGTGTATTAGTAGAAGTGTATTGTACAGAAGCAAGCACGCACGTGCACGCGCACGCGCACACACACACACACACACACGCACACGCACACACACACAGGCACGCATGCACACACACGCACAGGCACAGGCACACACACACACACACACACACACACACACACACACACACACACACACACACACACACACACACACACACACACATGCAAAGTCGTGTACGCACACACAGAGTATGCAAAAGTGTGCAAGTGTCTGCGTCTCGTGGATGGACAGAACAGAGGGACAGGAGGAGCAGAAGGCTGCATGGTGGGAGGGGCAGGTCATAATTTACAGACTTTTGGTTGCCGTCCAAACTTTTAGCAGACCGAAATGAAGTTTCGCCCTTGATTACAAGCACAACTTGATGCGTCCTTGCGAGTGTCCGGCATAATAAAACGGGGGGAAAAGCAAAACAAAACTGACATGGCGTGGTTTGGGAGACGAGACTCGGAAGTTGACGGGCTTATTATCCGCGTGAGTCACTGAACACAAGGGCACAGCACCGGACAGAGCCATCGTAACTGTGACAAACTGCGGCCCCGGACCATGATGCATGTCTGATGAGATAGTAGTTAAGGGTAGCGAGAAGGAAACGGGGAGGGGAGTGTGATTTGAGGAGAAGGGAGTACACCGAAGACACTCTGGAGACTGGAGCAAATTAAAGAGATGACGGCAAACTGTAACTCTTATAAAATGTGTTTACTACCTGGTTCAGTTGACCCCGCTAAAGCTTAATTTAATTATTATTAAATAAACGAATTAAATTGTAAAATAACTGTCAGCTATTTTTACCACGCTGGTGAGAATATACTCAATGTTTGTCAAATCAGAGTTTTAGGACTGACTGTGCACACTGATATTTGCAAGATAGGATTTGTGTATTCAGAAATCGTTATATATATATATTGCTGTGGTAGTGACGGCATAGGCGTAAGTCATTCTTAAATTATTCTGTCGTACAACGATGAAAATATAAAATCTACAAGCTCGTAAATTGGCTATTTAAGGTGAGCAACACTGTCGTATGACAACGTATAAATCAGGCTTTAGTGTCAAAGAGAGTACTGACTAAGACACATCTTTAGAAACCAGCTTTGAATTTCAAACCACCATGCATGGTTAAAATGTGATTAACAAAAATCTTGTTTTTATGTGGGGTTTTTTTGCGATTCAGACTTGATCAATCTCACCAATCTCATTCTAATCTGGGATCAGACAGAAATGGGATTTGCGGCTGAACCAGTCTGAACCAGTCTGAACAGTCTGAACCAGTCTGAACCAGTCTGAACAGTCTGAACCAGTCTGAACCAGTCTGAACAGTCTGAACCAGTCTGAACAACAAAGATACTTTAAAAACGGAAAACAAACGTGCTCAGCCGTTCTTACCATGGTGGTGAGGATGTACTTGTAGAAGTTTGACGTCATCCCCAGTTCACTGGCCTGAGGAGGAGGAAGACAGGAACAGAACAGAACAGAAACCCATGTCAGCAATGGCAGACAGGAGGGAGGGATTTTCTTCTTTTTTTCCCACAATCAGTTTATTGGAAATTTTTTGTTTACAAAAAGGACATGAAAAAGTGAAAGTGATCAAGACGATATACAGTAACAATAATAACAATAAGCAAGACAAACACGGTAGACACAAAAATCAAATCAAATCAAATCAAAAAGACGAGACAAGACAGACATTAAGGGAAACAAATGAACAAAATAATAATAATAATAGTAAAAAAAGAAAAGTGTGGGGAGAATATTCGAGATTGAGAGTTGAGACTTAGAGAGCAACTGCAGTTACTGCACGTAGGGTAGGCTATAGCCAGAACGGTCATTGCAACGAGAGGCAAGCATGCATCAGCAGCAGCCAATACACAACGACGATTGCGCAACAAACGGTGCTAGAGAGACCACAAGCGTAAATAAATAAATAGACCAGACTTCAGGGTGATAAACCACCTCCGCAAAGTTAAACCCCGTCGGTGAATTATCTCCTGACAATGACCACCTAGGCAGATATTATCCCTTACATATTACATAAGTACATTACATAACATTATATAACGTGAAGACACTTTGAAACTTGGAAAACCTTGAAGAGTCATAATAGTGGCCAATCTGAGTTATTGCGACCGAAGGTCGCACTTAGTATACAAACCTGCACTGCCGCTGTAACGCAACGTCACGCAACGTCACGCAACGTAACGCTCTACACGCACACACACGTGGACCTGGCAACACTACATCCCGTCTTTCCATTGGATCCCGCAGGATTCCCTGAACTAGGGAAGGGGAGCACTTGATTGCCTTACACACGCTGGCCGTGCGGGCGTGTAAGCACCGCCCGCATTCATATGACTGTGAATGTGTGGCTCCAGGCGGCCCCGTAAAGACATCAATCGCTATTCTCCTGTCTCATAGCCAGCAAAATAAGGAAGTGTGGCTCACTCTACGCAAAAGCGTAACTACTTTTGTGAATTTAATAGTTTTATTAGGTTAATATTGCTATATGTTTGTAACAGTTTTAGAAAAGCAATAAGCCACGCAAGGTCCCAGCTTACCGTGCATTTTATAATGACTGAGAGGCGTAGGTAGATGGTAAACACCCCCCGGCTGTGCGCACCATGTCCAGGTCCTCCTTCGTTCGCCCGTCGCCATTAAGGCGTTTTACTGGAAACTAGAAACTGTACTCCACCAAACCATCCATCAAACTAAACAATCCACTAACCAACCAACCAACCAACCAACAAACCATTCAACCAACCACCGAACAACCAACCAGCATGACACCCAACCACACTCATCCAATCAAATAACAACCATCCAACTACAAATTCAACCAACCGACCATTCAATCAGCAACTACACAACCAACCAAACTCTGTAACCCACTAGCAATCACCCGAACCACCCAATCACCCATCGACCACCCAATCGCCCGTTCAACCGCCCAATCCACCATTCTACCAACAAACAAATCATCCAAGAGCAAAGGAAAGGACAACCAAACAGAACCCCCACCAGTCCATCCATGTACCTTTCTGAGGATGTGATAGGAGACGGAGGCGTTGGCATCAATGATGATGGTGGCCACCTTATCGTCTCTGATCTCCTTCAGCATGGGAGTGGGGTCCAGGCTGTCATCCAGCATGCGCACCGACAACGTCTCCCGTGAGATCAGAAAGCGACGCACCAGCTCCTCCAGTCGCAGCAGGCCTGGGCAGGGAGAGGGAGATGACCATAGAGTTATAAATGATAGAGTGAGGACCGGAGCGACAGGGGTTTGACCACCACATTTTGGTGGTGAAATGCGGAAGTGCAACCGAGCGCTCAATGTTAAACTCCAGCTGCGCTGGGTTTCCTCGTGCTAAATGCCCGCCTGCAATTCCAGCTTCGACCACTACGTCTCTACTACGATTCGACGTTGACAAGCCTTTCTGGGGGCTTGGAGATGACCCATATCATGATGGTTTCAGGAAGCAAGGGTGTGTACATAGGACTAAGGCAGACAGGAGAAATAGAGGGAGATACAGGGAGGGAGCAGAGAGCCCGGGAGAGAAAGAGAAAAAGAGAGAGATGCAGCTACAGTTAAATGAACTGTAAGCACTTGAATGAGAATAAAATGTTTTACATTTCCTCTTGTCCAAGTAAATTTGAAGTATAATCAATCTAAAATGGTAAATGGTGCATTTATATAGCGCCTTTGTCCAAGGCGCTTTACAGAGATGCATTACATCCATTCACACACCGATGTCGGAGGAAACCATGCAAGGCACCAACCTGCACATCGGGAGCAATTAGGGGTTCAGAGTCTTGCTCAAGGACACTTTGTCACTAACTCTGGGGGAGCCCGGGTTCGAACTGCGAGCCTTGCGGTTTCCATACGGTCAGTCTACCCCTGATCGAGCCACTGCCGCCCCAATATAGAATAAGTAATTTAATGGACACTGACATTTACAATGGACAGACAAAAAGACAGACAGGTAGACAGACTGCACAGAACCACAGAAAGACAGACAGGTAGACAGACTGCACAGAACCACAGAAAGACAGACAGGTAGACAGACTGCACAGAACCACAGAAAGACCAGCTGAGAGAAAGAAAGCTGCACTGTGGGGGTGTAACGATACATTTTAACAGCAATACGATACGTATCACGATACATCGTTGAAGATACGATACATGGACGATATTGGTTCATTATGGCGATACGATACGGTTCAATGATTTAAAAAAGATGCAGTAACTATTTAGCAAAGAAATTAAATCTGTGTGATACATGTATAGTGCAGGTTTTTTTAAGGGAATATTTATGAATATGGATATAAATAAGTAAAGACAGTATATTTGAACACATAATACACAAACCCGTACCTTGACATGAACACAGATAATACACACATTGATACCAATTATTTGCATTGCAAAACGATACGATACAATGTTGCTTTTTTCATTTCGATATACTTTGAATATTGAAATTCAAATCAACATTGTTACACCCAAGCCTGCAAAGATACAGACATGTCACCCTACAGTATAGGGCAAACTGAACACGACACTTCCACCTCCCTTCATGTCATAACTTTCCCCGGGAGAGTCTTTACCTCATTTCCTCCTCATCTGTCCCCTGGCTGGTAAAACCCAACGGCCATGTCTGGGGCTAATCGTCACCATAAACCTCCCATACGTTGCTAGGTTTAACTGGGCCACAGTGCTGTTCCCAGACGGCAATATAACAGCGGTAAACAGTGCCGTTAACAGGCATGTATACCTCAAAAGACTCAAAGAGTGGAACCTGGGCTAACAGCAGTAGAGAGGAACAATACAATAGAGACGCAAGGCCTGGATGGAGGGATCGAGTGGAAGAGTTTGATTGATTGATTGATTGATTGAAAGTTGTATTCACAGTATGTAGAATGGGTACATTGCAACGAAAGTACAGGTCAATACAGAAACTGCTACGAGGATAAAACCAGAAAAAGCACTAAGACTAAGTTTATTTTCAGAACATCAGAACATTTAAAGACTTCTATGCAAAAATGGTGGTCGACAAACAAACGCTATAACGCTATTTCCGTGCTGGGACGGACAGACCCAGAGACAAACCCAGCCAGCCAGCCAGGGACACACTTGCTGTGCATTGGAGTGGCTGCACCACTCAAAAAAGGTGAGTATGGAAAAGTGGGAAGGGGGGGACTTTACCTTTTTTTTTTTTTTTTTTACAGTGGCCAGTTTCAAATTGCAGCTGCCCGTAAGTGCTCTTTGATAGCGGTTTTGAAGGAGCCTAGGGATTTACATTTCTTAGTGGCTGTTGGTAGGGCGTTCCACATTTTAGTGGCATAGGAGCGAAATTAATTTAACCCCTTGTTGGAGCCGAATCAGGGTTGAACGTGGTTTGTGGAACTCCCTCTGGTGTTGTGGTAATGGACTTCGTTGACATTAAGGAAGTATTTTGACAGGTACATGGGTATCTGTAGATACAGGGTATCTTAGAGGTGTAGTGAATCTTGTAGACCAGGCCCATGTGTGCAACGTGGTTGGAGATGAGGGAAGGGTAGAAAGTGTATAGGGGAGAGGTACAAAGAGAAGTACTCAAGTACTACTCAACACAAGCGTTGTTGAACACAGTTAGCAGGCAATGTGCTTTAGACAGGCACATTATGATGGAGAGAGGATAGGTGTTGAAGGAGGACAGCTAGTTAAGAAGAGGGTAGGAGAGAAAGGGGGAGAGTTGGAAAATAAGGAGTGAAAGAGTGGCCACAGAATAGACATAATGGAAGGAGCGGAGCTAAGGGGAGAGGATAATTGTTCCATTTTAGTTCCTCTATATTCAAAATTCGAACATTGTCAATTAAATCGACACGGGGGAATATGTCACCTCCAACCTTATTAAGTAATAAATGAATAAATGATCTGACATAATTTTAAATGAACTGCAGAAGCTGGTTCCTGAATAGATAAAATAGATTAAACTGAATGTGAATTGCATCTAAATTGATTAGCGGTGGGAAGAGAAAATTATGACATTACGGAAGGAGCAGGAGAGAAGGATGGAAGGAAGGAGAGAGGGTGGTTGGGCAAGATACAGTAGGAGGATGAATGAAGGAGAGAGGGAAAATGATGAAGACAGGAGAAGGTGATGAGAGATGAGATGGGAAAGTGAGGGGAGAGAAATATAGGAGTGTAGTGTGGGAGCAGGAAGAAGGGGTGGGCTGCAAAGGAGGAGAGTATTCAGAGCATGATCGCGCACTCGACCTTGGGCCAGACCTGAGCAGCCGAGCGGCGAGCAAGCTCATCAGAGAGAGCGGTAATCCAGTCTGCAGGGAACTCTGCTAATCCACTCGCTGGACTGCAGGACTGATTGATTGACTGACTGACCGAACAGCTGTGTTGAATGACTGATTGCAGAGAGGCTGGCATGGGGTTGGCAGCCTGGCATATTTAATGTTTTGGGATTGGGCGAGCTCATGGCTGGGTGGCTGGGTGACTGATATATGAAGTACGTCTGTGTCTGCAGGGTGGCTTGGCTGGCTGGGAAGAGCAATTGGGTGGTTGATCAAATGAGTGAATGATTGACTGCCTAAGTATAAGTAATTGACTGAAAGACTGGCTGTGTGGTGATTAACACGGGCATGCTGGATGGCAGAATAGCTGGCATACACTGCAGGTGGTCGAGTGGATGGCTGGTTGGTGTGGAGGATGACAGATCGGGTGGGTAGGTGTCTGGCTGACTGACTAAAGGTTGGGCTGTCTGACTGAGAAATTGCCAGTCAACTGCAATTGAATGACTGTGGTCTGGCAGAAGCAGGCTGGCTGAATCCTGACTGGGCGAGTGAAAGGTTAAAGGTGATATAGACAACACTTTTAAGCCAAAATGTAAGATATCTATATATCTATAGTTTTTGCCTTTTTTCCCTCTATCATCCCCTGTATTTGGTGTAGAGCACATTACAACCTTCTACAAAAACCTAGGTGTTTGTAAAGACGATTTTAAACTAGTTATGGTAACAACTGATGAGATAATTAAGAAACTGAGTGCCCTCCAACCCCACAAGGCCACAGGCTATGACAACATTCCCTCCAAATTTCTCAGAGACTCAGCCATCTCTATAGCTCCAATCATCACCCACATAGTAAACCTCTCCATCAAACAGGGACAGGTCCCCCAAGATTTCAAACTGGCCAAAGTAACCCCCTTGCACAAGAAAGGGAGTAAATTAGACCCCGGCAACTACCGCCCTATTTCTATTCTTAGTTCCATCTCGAAAGTGATGGAAAAAATAGTCTATGAACAGGTTGAAAAGTATCTTGCCACTAATAAATTATTGTACGAGTTCCAATCTGGCTTCAGAACATCCCACTCCACTGACACATGCCTTCTCTATTTGAGCGACCACATCAAACAAGAGGTGGACGCTGGCAAATACTGCGGCATGGTCATGCTGGACCTCCAAAAGGCTTTTGATACCGTGAACCACTCCATACTGGTTAACAAGCTAAAAGCAATTGGTTTCGATAGCACATCAGTGAGCTGGATGCAATCCTACCTGGAGGGGAGAGAACAGATGGTGGAAGTGAACGGAACACTGTCCCCCCCCCTCCCAGTGAGCTGTGGCGTTCCACAAGGAAGCATACTAGGGCCTCTACTGTTCCTAATATATGTAAACGACATGACTTCAGCCTGTGACTGCAACTTGTTCCTGTTCGCAGATGACTCAGCACTGCTGGTCTCGGACAGGGACAAACTGCAGGTTGAAAATGCCCTCAGCTCTGAACTCGGTAGAATCTGCACCTGGCTCGCTGATAACAAACTATCTTTACACCTGGGAAAAACTGAATCCATTCTCTTTGGCTCTATTAGTAATCTCAGCAAGGCAAATGGCTTCTTGGTTAGAGTGGGTGACAATGTTATCACACGTAAAGATGAAATTACCTACCTAGGTTCCATCCTGGAGGCTAATCTTTCCGGTGATAAAATGGCCACCAACGTAATCAAAAAAGTCAACCATAGAACAAGATTCCTCTACAGGATCTCCTCACTGGTCAACAAAAACACCTTGAAGACCTTAACAGGAGCCCTTGTACAGGGTTTCTTTGACTATGCATGCACCTCCTGGTACCACAGCACCTCAAAGGCCCTTAAAACCAGGCTCCAGACTTCCCAAAACAAACTGGTCAGGCTCCTACTTGATCTAGCCCCCCGAACCCACCTCACCCCTGCCCACTTCGACAGGCTGGAATGGCTTAGGGTCGACGACAGAGTACAGCAACTTGCAATGGGTCTGGTCCACAAGATTCGATACACCACCAAGATACCCATGTACCTGTCTAGATACTTCCTTAATGTTAACGAAGTCCACACCCACAACACCAGAGGGAGTGCAACGAACCATGTACAACCCAGATTCGGCACAAACAAGGGACTAAATTCTTTTCGCTCCTATGCCACCAAAATGTGGAACGCCCTACCAACTGTCATTAAGACATGCGAATCCCTTGACTCCTTCAAAACCGCTCTCAAAGGGCACCTACGGATGGCTGCAATTCGAAACTGGCCCCCGTAAAATCTGAATCCCCCCCCCGCCCCCCCCTTTTTTCCCCTCACTGTATATATTTCTTTTCCCTTTTTACCTCCTTTTTGATGAATTCCTGTTCTGTCTATAGAAGTGTCTATTTGTACGTCTCTAAATGTTTTGATGATTTGAACATGGTGGACCCTGTTGGAAACAAGTGTAATGCTTAATTGGGTCGTCCACTCACAGTTAACAGCCTTTGTATTGAGTTTGTGCTTGAAATGTACTGTAATTCTGCAAACTGTTAATAAATTCTTCAATCAATCAATCAATGATAGAGGTGCTGGGGTGTTTTCCTGCAGACAAACACTACCGTTGGCTGCCTCTGGGGTGTTTTGAGTTCTAGGTGTTTACACTTGGGACATCGGTGTGTGTGTGGGGGAGGAGGGAGTTAGTGGAGGAGTGAGGCAGAGTTTTAGCCAATAACCCCAGTCCCAACTCCCCAGCACAGTTTATTTTCTTTTTTTTATATATAATTTTTTATCCCACGATTTTGTAACCCATTTTTCACCCCTGTGTCAATTATCTAATGTGATCCTGGGCTCTACACACCCTCCGCCAACCTAGTCCCCATATATGGGGGACATGGGGAGAGCAACGGACTTGAACTCATGCTTCCTTCATGCCTGAGTGTCCAAGTTGCTCCTTGACAGGGGGGTCCCTGGTTGGACGTAGCGCGTAGCGCGTGGAAGGAACACGTTATTCCAACCAGAAAAAAATCACTGAGCCCGAGGTTCGGCCCGGCCCGACTAATTAGCATAATTTTTGGTCGGGTTCAGGCAGAGGTTGAGAACTTTAACGGGAGCATCTCAGGGGCTTGGTGCCGACGGGACGACTATGCTACAGTTACCCTGTAGCATAAAAAACCACGTCAACTCAATTTCATCGTAACTAAGATATTCGATAGAAATTCATATTTTTTTAATGTCATATTTAGCCATTACGAGTGCAATTATCCGATGTGTCCCTCCCAGGCCCAGGGTGAGCAGTAACAGCAACCCATAGCCTGAAGTGATAGAATGATGGGGGGAGGGGAGCCAGATTTGAATCTGTGTACACGTCTGTGTACAAACACTGGAAGACTAGACAGCCTCTTCACTAATCCTCATTAAGAAAGGAACCATTGCCTTGCTCTGCATCTCAGGTGGGCTGAGGACAGTTCAGAAACATGTCGACCAATTATATAATTGGTGGGCATTCAGTCAAAGCCAGTACAGTGAGAAAAGGCACAATAGTGCCAACCAGTAACCACTGAGCCACCACGCCACATTGTGCAATCTGGTTCCTTGGCTGACTGACTGACTGACTGACTGACTGACTGACTGACTGACTGCATGACTGGTTGACCTTCTGACAGTATCATTGCCTGCTTGGCTGGCTTTCTGACAGAATGATAAATCAATTGACAAACTGGTTGACTGTCACAAAATTACCGACTGACTGACAGATCAACGAAGTGGCTGGTTGACATGCGCTCACGGAGACGGACAGGACAGACCAGGTGACATGCTGACAAGTCTGTCACAAGACTGACGGCTACGCTGCCAGAACGGATTCCATTCCAGTTCAGTTGGAAAATCTCTCTGACCTTTACAAGAGGAGGTAACTTCAGTGCAGCGGTGTACATAGGCACAACTAATAGACTGGCCGATCGACTGCCTGGAACATTTGTCCCAAGCACTGCCTAAGATGAAGGAATAGAACAGGACATATTTCACAGTGTGCCGGTCACACTCACACAGAATCTAATGGAACTGTCCTGTCTAATGGCTTTCAACTTGTCTCAAAAGTGGCCTTGCATATGACGAGATCAAGATTATTAGAGTTTTCTCTTTTCTATTTAGTTTAAATTAGTTTTCAAAGTGATTTGTCTTTTAAATCAGTTGTTTTTAGTAAATTATGGGGTATTTGTCTGAGGGGCGATAAAATAAATAGTCCGACACCCAGGGCTGGACTGGCCACAGGACGTACCGGACAGGCAGGCAGGCCAATAGGCGGCAGGCCACCAGGAAAAGTCCGGGCGTGCTGCCATTCTGCCAGTGCCATCATGATAATTTCACTGTACCTGTATCATTGAGTGACAAATAAACCCTCTACAAAGGGTTGTGTAGTTGTCTGTTGGTTTGTATCATTTATGTTGTTCTGTAAAAGTGGTGGTATTAGGGTTTGTTTGTTTGTGTGTGCCTCGACGGAGTGGGCGGTAGAGTTTCTGCTATCTGCGCGCTGGTTGTGGTGGGCCGGTCTGGGCCAAATTCACGATTTTTTGTCCCAGTCCAGCCCTGCCGCCACCCTACCCCAAACCCTAACCTCACGTACAAGCCACGGGTGAGTCTTAACCGGCCACGCATGTGTCTTAACCGGACACGCATGTCGGACTGTTGGTACGTCGGACTAACGTATGCCCACCTTGCACTACTCGGCAGATGAGATGTAAACCTAAACTGGACTCTCACTCTAGAACATCGGGCTGTTATAAGACTATGAGCGCTGGTTCTTGCTATTTGTGCTCATACACCTACAGTACAGTACCAGGAAGCAATGTCCATTATGTACAGTACATAGTAGTATAACACAAACAATATTATTGTTAATTTCTGCTAGAACCTGAAAACATGTTGTCATGTCTCCCGTGAGCAATGCCATTTACTATACACTGCAATGCAAATGCAGCACACCTCACGCAAAGGATTAGCAATCTGACTGTAGGCAGCGAAAACCCGACACATTTCAAATCCTTTGATTGATACAAATAGGATTTAACAATCACACTTTGCTGATTATGCAGAACATGCATGCCACCTGGCAGAGATGAGATTGAGCTCTAATGAGTAATGAGCTAGTGCACCTTTCCAGTTAAAATTCAAAGTGGTCTGCAATGATACATGACTTGTCTCATCACATATACAGTAAATGAATTAAAAAGAGTGTTGCACTCAATCTTTTCTGATTTTCTATTGCTTTTAATTCAACAACATAATGTTTTCAGCCATCCAGCTTTAATCAGTGTAAGTCCAGATGGCTAAAAAGGACAACGAACCAGACAGTATAATTTCACCGACTGTAAACTTGTGATATGACAATAAACTTAAATTCCTATGTTTAAATGTATACTTTATACGGTTTTAGACCTAATTATTGTATTTTATACCTTTTTCTATCGTCTGCTGTATATGCAGTATGCCTATATTGATGGATTAGCGTCTATGGATGATGCAGTGTTTGTTTATTTTCTTCAATGTGTCGAGAACAACGCCCAAGGGAAATGTCTTCTTTATAAATGCTCATGGCCAATAAACTGATTCTGGTTCTGAAAATGAAATATCAATGACAGATAATTGGGCAGTATTATGCGTGTCTTAAGTACCAGGTCGTATTACTTAACTTAAGACCTGGAGGCGTGGTCAATGCTGTTTGGCCACTCAGAATAGCCAAATGGCATTGATCACGCCTCCAGGTCAGTTAAGTAATAAGACCTGGTACTTAAAGACACGCATAATACTGCCCATCAATGACTCCATTCCAGACCAGTCCTGACTCCTGATCAGTGGAGTGAGAAATACTACCCTACAGTACGCTACTGTACTACAGTAGATATTTAGTCAATCAGCTGTTCCTGAAGTATACACTTTCAAGTGCAAGGGTATAAGTGCCCACGTATATCCTAAACATCTGATCTCAATACCTTGATAAGGTTTAACCCATTCAGGCCTGAAGTCGAAATTAAAAAAAACGTTCGCTCTGAAAGAAGATATATTCAAAGATTTGTGCCGCATTTTTACGATTTTTCAAAAATAGCAGACCTACAAGTTCATAGCGCGCCACTCGGTGGCGCGCTATGAGCTTGTAGATCTGCTATTTTTCAATAGCTAAAGTATAACATAATGCCTAGTTAAAACACCAAAAGGGGTTCCCGCCCAAAATGGGTTAAAGATTTCAAACGTCAAATTCAAGCATCCTCAAGGGAAGAAGGGTACATCTATTATAATACCATCTAGATTGTATATACTCTGCTATAGCATTGTCATTTTGTGTGTAAGAACAATTAGAAGAAATCCTGCAGAGCAAGTGATCAGGTGATCAGTGACATGCACACTTTATCTGGCCTGTTTGTTGCAGCTCTGCTGTGATGCTCCTGCTTTGTGCTTAGCTCTATGAAGTGTTCTGCGCTCCCACCACCCCAGCATCCACCTGTGGGCTCTGTTTCTTTATGATTCCCTTAGGGGTGGCTCGCTATTTAATTCTCTGCAATATCTATTTGACTATCTATCTATTTATGTATTTATGTATTTATGTATTTATGTATTTATGTATTTATTTGTTTGTTTATTTATTTATGTTTGTTTGTTTGTTTGTTTATACAGTGAACGAAGGCGAATGGATTCAGACAGAGCCTTGAGGCCAAAATATATGTACTTTATACAATGATCGAGTATTTCAAACCAAGAGTTGTCTGACTGAAATACATTTTAAACCAGCAGACAGATCCCTGACCTCCAAAACCACACACATTTCCAGGACCTGCACGAAACCTGTCTCGATTAAGGGCAAATAAAGAGAATATCTTATTCGAAAATGTTCTATATTATGACATGAAGAGTACTTTGAGCTGCACTTGACCTATAAGACATGATATCCCTGGCAGTATAATATACACTCACATTCAGCCTTGGCACAGATGAGGCTAGTAGTGGGGAAGCCGAAGGAGCGCAGGATGGAGCCGATGGCCAGGCTCAGGTCCTCGTTGCTGGGGTAGAGAGTCACCGAGGCGAACCTCAGGTAGGGCAGCCTGGGAGTCTCCTCTGGACCAATCTTCACATGGGGGATCTTGGAGGAGAGGGGAAGAGGTGAGAGAAGACAGGGAGGAAAGGAGAGAGAGAGGGGGGAATGAAGGGAAGATGAGTATAAAGGCAGGGAGGAACACAACAGTGATTGGGGTTGGAGGAAAGGATGGAAGGGTGGGAGATCAAAGGAGGGGAGGGAAGGTAAGATGGAAAGAAGGGGAAAGAAATGATAACAAAACAGAGGATATTAGGAAAAAGAGTGGGACAGAGGAGAAGGAGACGGAAAGGAACTTCCACTTCGGTCTAAGAAGACATCATAGTGGTCAGTATAATTGCACTGATATGCACTGATATGCACCAATTGCACTGATATGAAATCCATTTAATCCAAATCCATTCAAGTCTAAAACTGCAAGTAGACAAAAGGTCTATTTTCAGAATTGTTGCAATTTGCCAGTGGTTTCAACTGATATATTGGAACAAAGAAGTGTTGTTTATGTGCTTTTGTCCTTGACAAAGCAACGGAATAAAAAGGAAAATGCCTCATTTCCACGCAGCAGTCGGTTGTTCGCATTATAGCCAACAATAAAAGGCAGGAAAGGGAACATGGGTAACAAAGGTGATAATGTTACATCTGTGGAATGCAACATTTTTGAATTTACAAAAAATAATCTTGACTTGACAGCAGCACACTTTAGCAGCACACTTTCCTCCAGTTAACAAACCAAACAAAATCAAAATCCTATGATGTGTTTGTGTCATTATTATTGAGGGGAAAGGAACTGGTTGGAATAATGTGGTCCTTCCATGCGCTGCGCCCAACCGGGGAAACCCCCCTGTCAGGTGAAAAGAAGCGGGCTTGGACTC
>NC_136796.1:15567758-15575258 GCF_951216825.1 Electrona antarctica | reverse complement strand
ATGAACAAGATAATGCGTTGGTGCGTGAGTCAGTGAATGAGGGAGAGAAAGAGAAGGAAAGTAAGGGAGAAATTGTGCACAACAGAGGCGGAGTAAGACAGATAGTATGGGCATGTTGTGTGTTGTGTCTGTGCACAACTCTGTGTATGTCTGTGTCACTAAATGTGCTCATAATATACTGTAGACAGTGCATGTGTATTAACTAGCAAACTCTAACTCTATGAAGAGAGAGTGTGTGTGTGTGTGTGTGTGTGTGTGTGTGTGTGTGTGTGTGTGTGTGTGTGTGTGTGTGTGTGTGTGTGTGTGTGTGTGTGTGTGTGTGTGTGTGTGTGTGTGTGTGTTCGGAGTCCGGTGGCAGTCTGCAATCAATAAATATCTACTGAGCTTCATACATAATACTCACTATTTCCCAGAGGAAATGTGACCTTACCTCTAGTCTGCCACCTAATATGGCCATATTCAGCTGCATGTGTGCACTGTCCTCGGTCCCCAAAAGGAATTGATAACTTTTTCTCTTTTCTTTTGTATTGGTGTAAATGTACCAGAAATAAATCAAAACTGTAAATGTTAAACCTGGTTGAGAACATAGTGATAATATTGTGGCAGTGTTCCAATGAACAGTGAACACATTGGGCTCTATCTTACACCCGCTAGCACTACCCGCCAACCGCCAATTAAGCATTTAGCAGCTTCCACTATCCTATCCGTAAATGGTATCTTGTGGCCACACTATACATTATGCCGCATTATTTGCGGCTGGAGGTGTGCCCGTGGGCGTGTTGATGCGCTTTCCCTAAAATTGCTATCTTGCCCACACACATTTGATCAATAAAGGTTTTTAGGAAACGGAATATACATTTCAGGTGGATTACAAATTCAATCGAATCAGGACGAGATGGAACGCCACGAAGGTCATTTATCTGCTTCTTCCAATTCCAATTTGTGTGCTCATGTAACGGTACATTCATACTCTTCATCGCTTCCATTTTCACTTGATTATCCTGTATCCTGAACTGTATGAGTTCTCTCCTGATTGGATGAAATTGATATCCCAACCTGAAAAGGTATTTTCTGTTTACTAAAGAGCTAGAGAGATGGGGAGACCCCTGTTATCGAATAAACACTCTATAGCAATGATTGATACAGTATGGGAATATTTATCACAAAAACTAATCACTTACAGCAGCTTTAACACTATAGCAAATAGGATCAGCAAAATGTGAGTGACATTGACGTCATTATTTTCAAGCAATATAAATTAATATCATTCTGAAAACCACGTCAAACAACGATTTGTGTTGTTGACGAGTGTCTTCCCCAACTGTGGAGGGTGAAAGAGGTGGAGGGGGTGGGCATAGTTTTCAATCCTTTTTATTGACTGATACGTCTCTGTCCAGCACACACTGGTTTCAGCAAGCTAAGTCAGAATCCCTCCCTGAAAAACACCATCACCTATAATTCATCACTTTGTATTACGCGCTTACTTACACAAACAGCACAAAAAGCGTGGTGTGTGTGTTTGTGTGTGTGTGTGGTATTTACGGCAGAGCTTCATCGAGCGACTCAGTAACGATCCAGTGCTGGTGCAGCTGACCTGCCTAGTTGAATAAAGGTTAACGCCATGCCGCTTTGGGTCTTACTTCCATTTTGATTTTTCGCTGAAATGCCAATTTCAAGTATACACTCTGTCCAGCTGGAACAACAGTGTACAATATATAGCCATGTTTTGGGCAACAAAAATAACATTATGAAATAATGAATAATGAAAGAAAGAAAGAAAGAAAGAAAGAAAGAAAGAAAGAAAGAAAGAAAGAAAGAAAGACTCACTGGTGTCAGTGGTATGGTACTGGGAGTCTCTCTGCAACTCGTAGACATCCACCTCCACCTTGGCCGTCACCGGCCCCTCCAACAGGCTGTTGATGTTCTCCCTGGCCAGGGCCAGCGCTAGACGCTCGCCGCGACCACACACCGACTGGTCGTCCAAAATGGCCGCTAGAGAGAGAGAGAGAAAGAGAGAGAGAGGGGGAGAGGGAGACAAGACAGTGAGACGGCGAGAGGGACAGAGAGATGCCATTTCTTCGTACTCACAGTCATCTGCTACAGTACATATAACGTACATTCAGAAGACATTTGGGATAAAACAGGCCGCTGGTACTGTACGAGGTATGGAGTTAGCTGGTACTGTACGAGGTATGGAGTTACTTGGGTACAACTGAAGTTCAGGAGGGACGACCAATCCGGATGACAAGCACGGCGCACGTCTACAACTCAGCGAGACGACAGCCCCCGCCCCTCGTACCAATCTCCCACCCATCCTTTAAGCAGCTGACAACCCCATCGCTCATGCCAATTAATCACTCACCTGTCTTCAATCAAGCCGTTGACAGGTCCGCCCTCATGTCAATGAGCGCAGCCATTAAAACCCAGCCACGTTTACCTGTCAGTGTGCATCGTAATCTTGCCCCCCTCCCCACCGTTTCCCCAATTCCCCCCTGTCTCTTTTTGTCTTCTCTCTCCTGTCTTTCTCCCATTAGATGGGGGGGGGGGGGGGGGGGAGCACCAGACCATGCTCTGTATGATGTCCACGATCCTTTGCCCTTAAATACGTTGTTAACACTTTTAGAGCATATCTGGGGTCATCATGTAGGCATACCTAACAATAGATGCCCTAACAACAACATTTCATTTTTTGTGTATTTTCATAGCAAAAATTCATAAAAAGCCAATTTTAATGACTTCCTCTGAACGAAAATGTGCTGCGTGATGACGTACCGCTACCCTTATTAATATAAATTAATCTTGATTTCATTCACCTGTTTGATTCCCATCGCTGCACGTTCTTCCAAACACAGCTAAATATATTTAATTTAAGTGTGGTCTTTAATTTACTAGTACTATTTGATGTGGTAAAAGTGTGTCTTGTCTTTCTGAAGAAAGTTTTAGTAGATAAAGTGGCAGCCTGCAGGAAGGAAGCTAAGAAGGGTGAGGGTGAGGGTGAAACTGGGGTGGGGAGAGAGATATATGAGAGAGCCGTCGTGATTAGAACAAATGGAAGAGAAGGATATTTTGAGGAGCATAAAAATGGCGACATCCTGCCCTCAATCCTACTAACCCATTTTCACCCAGAAATGACCCTCTGTTAGGAGGGGTGATTGGAGGAGCCGGGGACATTTCGACAGAGACCAGATAAGCTTAACAGTGTTTAGATAGTATCTCCATTCAAACATGGTCCTCTCTGGGTTATAGTCAGAGATCACAGACTGTCTGGGGAGCCGGAATGGCACACATTCACTTTTTTTGGGGGCTTTCTGGCATGCAGCCATTCCTGTGGCTTTCATGGACTTTTTGTGAGTTAAAGGTCCAACATAAAAAAGTGGTGGGACTTCAAAGGGAGGTCACGGAATGGATCAGTGCCCACAGCAAGTGTCACGGTCACATGGAAGGTGCGTGCGTGCGTGCGTGCATGCGTGCGTGCGTATTATGAGCTGTCTGGTGCCCTGTATCATCACTTTACCAGTGGATATCAATGTCGATGCATACAATGTTTTTATGAGAAAGGTATCATCCCATTCTATTTCATGTTAATTCAATGGCCAGTCAAATAAAAAATCGTATTTGTTCTAGAGAAGAATACCCAATAATAATATTATTGCTTGACCTTCAGGTTTTTTCCAGTGTATCTTATACACTGAAAATAAGTTGATATGCCAAACCATTCAAACCATACTGTACTGTACCTATTAATAACATGCATAATTTAATGAACGGCCATTGTGTCATTCAGAAATTTGGTTAGAAAAAACAGCAGAAACAATAACATTAATATTGCTCCTAGGAAGGACTCATAATTAACTAATAATTAACTAATTGTGATGTATCGTGAGCATATAATATTATCATAAATGGCCAGTGGAGTTTGCACTTTGCAGTCACAGCAGGTTCAAGGTTAGTGGTTGAGAACGTGCATGGTCTCTGGAAGCCACATATGTCTAGTGGTGTAAAGTAACTAAGTACATTTACTCAAGTACTGTACTTAAGTACAATTTTGAGGTATTTGTACTTTACTTTTTACTTCTACTCCACTATACATCTGAGAGGCAAATATTGTACTTTTACTCCACTACATTTATTTGAAAACTTGAGTTACGCTGCGTTCAGACCTGAAAATATATATTCGCCTCGGTTCGTTTGTGCTGTGCCAGGTCACGCCGGCGGCGCCGCGCCAGTTCGCGCAACTTCTCGTCTTTGCATTGACTTTGTATGTAATCACGCCGCTCTAACCATCCAAGTCTGAACGCAGCTTAGAGTATTTCTACATTGCAGTATTGATACTTTTACTTGCGTAAGAAAACGTGAGTACTGTTTCCACCACTGTCCCTGCTGGCCTGCGGTCTTTAATCCCATCTGCGGCCGTGCTCCGCTCTCTCCCGTCACAGTGGTTCTCTCTCAGCTTTACTGCTGTCGGTCTCAATAAAGAACGCGGGGGGCCTCAAGATTACAACGTGTAACCTTACACTCCAAAATCAATTTAACCTAACACAAGATGACAGTTTTTCCTACCCTTGTGGTAAATGTTATCTCTGCCTTAGTGGTTCCCCCATCAGCCATCAATGCTCCAGAAATGCAGAAAAGGCATGTCATTTTGTATCAAATAAAAAGTCATTTTGGACTTGAGTGCTGCCGGTACTTCACAATACATTGAAACCACTTCCAGCCAGCACAACGTGCGTGCGTGTGTGTGCGCGGCTGCGCGCGTGTGTGCGCACAAATGCTCGATAGACATTATTTGTAATTCTGTTTGTCCAATTGCAGGTGCTGAATCATGTAGGCATACATACTGTACATATGGTAGTGCGTTGAGTGCAGGTGTGCCAGTGTGTTTGTGTGCTTATACTGTGTATAATATAGGCACACAAGTACCGGTATGCACAAGCATGGATGATTATTGTTTGCAAATTACTGTTTTCTTCTGTGTGCATAGGCATATCGGGCATAGCCTACACATTGTTTGTTTGTGTCTTAACTCCAGCCCTGGACACTTGAGTAATGCAGTTTCTTTTTTTTCTTTTTTCTTTTCTATCACAGACAAGTAAACAACCTGGACCCGGAACACAAGGTGAAAGCAATCTATTAGAAAACTAGTATTTTGCCCTCAGGACTTCAGCTGAGAGCCTCTGATTTAGGCCAATCTCAAAACACCTGTCTTGTCCGTGCCTTTTTGTGGCCAGACGCACTACGTGCAGTGAACTCAGCACTAGTGTTTGCTTCGTGGTGGAAAAAGTTAAGGATTATTTTGCCCAAGAGGTACTCCATAAGTCTTTATAATTACACCCGTAGAAGGCCCAAGACGTCTGGAGATATCTTTAGGTCCTTTTTAATGGTATAAAACCGCTATCGCTAAAATCCATTTTTTGGCAACACCTTGCTCAGAGCTCTTTTGCGCATGCGCGCAGCTATTCACTTCCTTGTTCATGTGCAGACAAAACTTGCTATTATCTCTGAATCTACGGCACTCTCATAAAAAGTGTTAAGTAAAATATAAATACTGCAATATAGAAATGCTCTGTTACAAGTAAAAGTCAGGAATTCAAAATGTACTTGAGTAAAAGTACAGAAGTATTAAGTATGTACTTAGAGTACCAAAAGTAAAGGTAACATGTGACGTGTTTCTGAAATTGAATCCATTCCAAGGATTAATTAGCTTTGTACGAAAAACACTCCTTGGGCTATATTCGGCCATAGCTACTTGCCCAAATGTGCCCAAATGTGATGACCCCATCACATTTGTGACGACGGCTATGGCCGTTTTTAGCCGAAGGAGTGTTTTTTGTGCAAAACTAATGCTTGCAATTGATTCATGATCATGAATAACCCCTAGTTTGACACGTCACATGCTACTTAAAGCAAATTTCAAATTTGAACATTTTGCCTTATATAGGTTTTTAATGGTACCCCAACTTTCAAACTCTGAATTTACCATGATCCACAATTTTACAAGACAACAAATGTATAGTTATTTGGATGACCCTAAGGATCATAAAAAACCTTGAACGATTACTATTACAATTTCTTTTGGGTCAAACTTTAGATTGACTGGCCTACTAGGCCACACACAGTATGGACCTCTTTTGCACAATGCCATGTTTGTTATTGTGATTCGTGAATAATAGATGCATTAATCGAGCATCCACTGGCTTGTATCAAATGTTAAGCTTATCAATTCACCGTTAACAACTAATTAATGAGATTTGCTGATGTGCAAAATTGACATCCGTAAGCCTAACCAATAAGCATATAAGACATTTTGATTTATACTGTCATTACGACCCACTTAGGCTGCCCAAGAATTCAGATTGGTAGTTATTGCAGTGCAGAAGCCTTAGTAAAAAAATAAAGTGTAGCCTAATTACTTGTCCACGCAGCTTGCAACATCAACATCAATTTGTCCGGCAGTGTCCATGTTGCACACCTCCACACTTTCCAGGCATGCAACGTGTGGTGCTCTCCTACGGTTGGTAATTGTACAGCTGTGCATGACAATTAACTGATATAGCAATGCATACAGTATGAGTACAATTATTATTAATGTGCTGCAATTTTCAGGAGAACAGAAAGGCCTTCATTATATCGTGGACATAATGTACACTGAGGGCTCTGCATGCAGGGGACATGTGGTGGGGATCAGTGGTGGAAAGTAACTAAGTACATTTACTTACTACTTTGAGGTATTTGTACCTCACTGAGATCTGGGGTCACCTCGGCGGGTGGTCTGGCTCATTGTCATCGGACCTCAATGAAGAGGTACAGAGTGTACATACATAGCCTACCTGTACAGTTTATAACCACCACATGCCCCAGTTTCAGACCTCATTTGTCTCAGTCTTGTCTAGGTCTCTGGTATACGTGTCTCAAATGGATCATAATTCCCACGTTGTTTCTTTCACTTATCTATTTTGTTTCCCACCAGTGACTGCCTGCATCTGTTCATCGTCTGAAAGCTATATGCTGGGGGAAGACATTTTAGCTGTCTAGGTTGTGTTGGCCGCATGCCTTGGCAGAGATATAGCAGCAACCCATCTCCCCCTCCCCCTGTGTGTGTGTGCGCGAGCGTGTGCGTGTGTGTGTGCATATACATGAGGGAAACCAGTATAACTGAGAAAAATTGAACGGGGAGCACCAGTTTTTCTGGCACGGGAGACCCGGACCCATTTCCTGGGTCCCTTTGAGGCCGGGCACCCCGAGGGAAATAAAAGGGTGGCTATTAGTGGCGATTTTGGAGGTCCCGGTCGTTATATGTTATTATTATTATTATTATTTTATTTTTTTCAGCTGCATGGGCCCACCCACGCACTCGCCTGGTGTGCCGGCCTCATCCCCGATGCCCCCGCGACCTAGCACTCAGTTGATAGGTCAAACAGGGTCAGCTCAGCTGTGAGTCACAGCTGCACATGCAATGCAAACGCATTACAATGGACGCACGCACGCACGCACGCACGCACG
>NC_136796.1:15477758-15565258 GCF_951216825.1 Electrona antarctica | reverse complement strand
CAAAGTGGGATTTATTTAAACCAACTTAGCAGTGTGATTGATTGGTGTGTGTGTGTGCGTGTGCGTGTGAGTGTACGTGTCCGTGTGTGTGTGTGTGTGTGTGTGTGTGTGTGTGTGTGTGTATGCTTGTGTGCGTGCGTGTGTGTGTGTGCGTGCGTCTGTACAGCTCCAACTTAGCCAAGCCCAGGGGACAAAAGCAAGAACTCTCCTTCCAAGGGTATAAATTTATCATAAAAAATGAAAAAACGATAAAGAAAAGTATAGGGAGAAAAAAAAATGTTATCTATTCAAGGAGAGAGGGCAGAGGGTTTGTGAGACTGCGAGACGGAGGGATTTGAACCTGAATGTTAATTCACCTCTGTTATTGGCGCTAAACTTATACACTGGGGTATGGTGGTGTAGGAGCTAACATGTGCTGATAGCACAAAAGGGAGAAAGGTGGGTGAGATATATCAGCTAATAATATCCACAATGGAGGGAAAGAAACTCACAGAGACAGCAGGAGTCTAGTAAATGAGCACAACCTCTCACGGATTTGGCTGCTAAATGAGTTTCTTTTCAAAAATGCTAAACGTGGAGCACTTCATCACCGACTGATGTTCACTTTTCAATATGTGTGCTGGCGCCATCGAGAGAACGGCTGCTTCCGTGAGCTCACGCACTTCGTTCCACAGTTCTTTCCTTTTTGCACTTTTTATTGTTACTCTTTTTATGCACACAGCTGCACAAAGACATGTGACAGGCAATCACTTTTTGACATCAGAACGGCTATGGCTCACTGTATCCCAGACTTTTTTGAGGCGAATCAATCCCCCGTCTGGTTTTATTGTCGGAGAACTTCCATTCATCACCGTAACCACATCAAAGACCAGCATGCCGACAGAGACGATGCCGCCTGCCGAGGAAAGCGAGCAGGGGTCCTAGTATGACGCAGTGCTGATAAACCACCTTGACGAATGTTCAGTCCTTTTCCAATTCCACCATGAAACCAGGAATTCGAGCATTATCTGCCTCACTGAAACTGTGAAACCAGGATGACCGAGCTGATCCCAGATTCATTGATCAAGCCACACCAGGTTTTTGATGTGGTTATTGTACGGATAGGACACAGCAGCTCGCTCGTAAACTAACGGTCGGAGGGATGTGTGTTATGATAAACAATTCCTGCTGTAGGAATGTGCAAACCAACCCTGAAATCATTTTCTTCCTATCTAGAATATATGATGCTAATGTGCAGTGATTTTACTGTTGTTTACAACCATGCAACAGAAATGAAATGAAATGAAATGATTACTATATTTACCCAGGGTATCTGGGCTAAGCTCAAGAACTTGTTTCCAGCCAGGCCCTGCTCATAGAACATTTCATCGTAGTGGTTCAATGCCTTGTTCAAGGGCACTTCAGCGGTGGTAATTTTAACGTGTCGGACCGCTGATTCGAACTGGCGACCTTCCGGTATCAAGACCGCTCCGCAATCCGTTCGGACACCGCTGCCACTAGCATTAAAGGAATTGCACATCAGTGAGCAGGAGATCACTCATCCCGATGATACCTTTATTGCGGCAGGAACCTTATAGAACGTTCTCCCAAAATATCAACACATTACAACCTACACATGTGGTGGGAGAATTCTTTACCACTAGTACTGTTATACCCTCTTCCGGGGCGGCTACAAAGCCCTCCTCCATTTGGAAAATCAGATCACAGCTCTATTCGACTGCTCTGTGCCTACCAGCACTGAAACTAAAGCCTTGAAATATATGTTTGAATCGGGTTGGAACAGTCCGATTCTATACACAAGCCTGCTTTGATCAAGTGGACTGGGACTGGGGAGACTGCGGCATGCCTCTGGGAACAATGTCAATGAGTTCTCAGACACAGCAACTGGTTTTATTAATAAGTGCATTCATGACAGTTCAAATTCCCCCCCAAAAATGTAATCAGTTCCGACTTATCCTAAACAGTAATCATGGATTGCTGCCTTCAGATTCGTGAATTTGGGGACTATACCCACTACCCAGAGACCGGTTCAGGGGGGCCAAATGAGACTACAAGCAGAGTTCAGGGGGGCCAAATGAGACTACAAGCAGAGTTCAACAGTCATGACACAAGGAGCATGTGGCAAGAGCTACAGTGACAGTCACAGACTTCAGAGGGAGAACCAGAATGCGCGAATCCCTTTGCATCCCTCCCAGGCAAGCTGAACATTTGTTTTTGCATGGTTTCACAACACATGGTGAACTGAAAAAAGGCTCAGCCTCAACACGACCTGTACTGCCTACGTTGCCTGAAGACATTCACTGTGTGCACCAGTATTTGATATTGCTTGTATTATATTAGGAATATTTGACATATCTGACTTGTTTCTCTTGGTTATTTAATTATTTCTCTATTCTTTATACCCCTATCTTGAAACTGCACATGTTGGGGGTTTGTATGATAAAGATTCTTACACCCCTAAACATGTGATGAATAAATCATGTTTGAAATCAAGTCAAGTGCTGCTGCTGATGGTTGATGATGGTATTCATGAGAGATGGTTCCATTCTACTTACTGTGTGTGATTGCGTGTGCTAAGACCCGGCACCGCGTGGGGGAAGAGCATATTTCAAAGGTTGAAGCCTAAATTATAATGTCTTGCGATGGAGGATAAATTATGCTTGAGTCATGCTTGCACCTGTATTAGCATTTTATCAACGAAGGAAAAATGTAGGTTACTGCCTGTCCTTGAGAAAGAATGATGATAATTCATTTCATTTTGCTCAATACCCAAGAACTGGTCATTTAGATATAACTAAGTATCATCGTGTAGGCTTAGTTTGTCTTCATAATGTCATTCTGTAATGACATCCTTCAATCAAATGTGACACTATTTCACTACACAGGTAAAATAAATAAATAAATGGTGCAGTTATATAGCGACTCTATCCAAAGCATCTGAAACTCATGAAGAATAGGCCTGGCGGAGACAAAATATATATAAAAAAATCACACCCGTGTGAACTGAGTGGTGCAACTCCCCTCTCCCCCTGCCCCCCCCCTCTCTCTTTCTCTCTCTCTCTCTCTCTCTCTCTCTCATCAGCAGGCAACAGTGCAGCACTATCTCTCTCTCTCTCTGTCTGGCACAACAGCGCCACTTTTGCCCCTACTGGTACTCATAGTCACATAGGTAGGTTAACACGGACATTGCTGTTCCTTGGAGTGGTTGCACCACTCAAAAAGCGGTTTGCAAAATTTGCCCCAAACACACAGACTCATTCCTAGACGGATAAACACGACTTGAAGCCACAGGAAGAGGTACAAGAAACTCACCCATGCGGACAGCGGAGAGGATGCTGGCCTGGCTGAAGGAGATGGGAGCCGTGGTCAGCAGCAGGAGCAGGAGATAAATCGACAGCAATAGAGCTGGCAGAGCCGGCATCTTCCACTGCTCCTCATGGAGAATGCTCTGCTGGCTGCCTGTACCGCCACCTGTGCACGGGGAAAACATAGGTCTCTTTACAAACCAGATTGACTGTACTGGCTCAGTCAGAGGTATAGTGGCCATCATGGAATCGTAAGCTTCCCAGTTTGATATCCAGTTCCCCCTGGCTTTGTGTCCTCGAGCAAGACACCTTAACTGCTCCCAAAGAGCAGGTGGTGCCTTGCATGGTTGCCTCCACCATCAGTGTGTGTGTGTGTGTGTGTGTGTGTGTGTGTGTGTGTGTGTGTGTGTGTGTGTGTGTGTGTGTGTGTGTGTGTGTGTGTGTGTGTGTGTGTGTGTGTGTGTGTGTGCGTGCGCGCGTGCGTGCGAATGGGTGAAAGTAACACAATGTAAAGCGCTTTGGATACTGGTGCTATAAAAACGCACCATTTACTGTGCATTATATTGTAGCCTATAGTGTATAAGTGGAATACTCATCTCACTCACTGAGTCACTGGGCGATAATAATCACACAGCATCTAATGGCTTTGATCACATAATAAAGTGCCACGGAACTCAGTGATGCGGTACTGACTCCGTTATGGAACCAATTTGCCTTTATGGTTGCGAGGTCTAGCGTTTCTTTCCAGCCAGGATTTTATAGTATGTAAGGCTCTCTGGCATGTAAACGTCCGCAAATGCATTTTCAAATTAGGACGACACGAGTATTTAAATGTTGCTCCATAACACCTCGCCTGCAGAGACAATATGATAGTAATGCATACAATTTATATAGCGATTTATATAGCAGCGCATGGAGAGATGTCCCCTCTGCCATGTGACACATTGGAAATACCGGGAATCAACAAAGAAACAGAGCATGCTATTTGGCCCTAAACAAATAATACACAGTGGCAGAATCCCTGACTGCTGCGACTGATCAAAAACTAAGGAAATCCCTGAACTATATGTCACTGTCATTGAGAGAGGCCACTACGGGCAGACCTGCTGCTCCCTACAGAGAAGACAGAATGTTCTCAAAATGAACTACTTTCCACTTTTTAACTACCTGCCAACTGTTCCAAGACTTCAGAGAAACTTGTCATTATACAAACACCCCAAAAGATTTAGAAAACATGACTAAAACATTTCCATATCTATAGAAACCCCCGCCACACACAAGCACGCACACACACATGCACGCACGCGCGCACACAAGTCATATTTACACAACCAAGACTACAAAACGAAATTGGTATAAAGGCCTATAAATTATTACAATGCTGCAATGTTTCTCTTTATCCATTTCTTTATTCTCATAGGCCTACATGTAGTTTTTGTATTTAGATTTTTTATTTAGTTGTTTGAGAGAGAGAGAGAGAGAGGGAGAGAGAGAGAGAGAGAGAGAGAGAGAGAGAGAGAGAGAGAGAGAGAGAGAGAGAGAGAGAGAGAGGGAGAGGGAGAGGGAGAGGGAGAGAGAGAGAGAGGGAGAGAGAGAGGGAGAGGGAGAGAGAGAGAGAGAGAGAGAGAGAGAGAGAGAGAGAGAGAGAGAGAGAGAGAGAACCCTATTATGCTAGTACAGTGAGACAGAGAGAGCGAAACAAAGACAGCTATAGTCTGCGTCTATTATGTTGTACAGTGGGCGAAGAGAAAGGAAGAGATTTAGAATGACTGAGCTCAGGAGGTGTGACGAAAGGAGCCTGAATCTTCAAAGTAGATTAGAGCGAAGAGTGAAGTGAGATTTTTTTATTTATTTCTTTCATGATTAGGGGGTGAGTGAGTGTGTGTGTGTGTGTGTGTGTGTGTGTGTGTGTGTGTGTGTGTGTGTGTGTGTGTGTGTGTGTGCGTGTGCGTCTGCGTCTGCATGCACGCGTCCGTCCGGAGAAGAGCGGGCCGGGGGCCAAGACATTATTGGGCTGCATTCACACATTCAAGAGACCTGTCTTTTGTCTGTCTTGTCTTGTCTTGTCTGTGTCTAATGCCCGCTCCAATTCATTTCCAATGGAATGACAAAACATTTTGTTGCATGTGCATGTTTGTGAGTGTGCGTGCGTGTGCTTTGCCTTAGTGTTGAACAGATCTTCACTGTTCAAACCCATCATGCAACAGTGTTATCTCCAGTGTGTGTGGACAGACTGGCAGTGCCTTAATTATACTTCATTTTGAACCCCCCCCCCCCCATAAATATCCTGCGTCCATTTTAATTGGATTCTGAATAAATTTGCCATCTTCATGTAAAAGTTGACGGACGCAAGTGAGACAAGGCAGTGGCGAGGATTGAAAGAAGAGTGGTGATATAGATAAAGGATGGGGCGGAGAGAGAGAGAGAGAGAGAGAGAGAGAGAGAGAGAGAGAGAGAGAGAGAGAGACAGATGACAGCAAAATGAACAGCAAGGGAGATGGAGGAAGAGAGTGATGGGCAGCGAAAAAGAGAGAGAGCACGAGAGCAACGATGAGAGGAATGAGAGAGAGGCAGAGAGAGAGAGAGAGAGAGAGACATACAACAGAGGGTGTCAGGGGGCAGGCAAGGAAGGAAGCACAGTGACTGACAGAAAGCCGAGTCGAAGAAGACAACACAGGGAGAGTCACGGGGGGAAATGAGACATGGTAGCGGGGGCAAAAATAAACAAATAATGATAACAATTAATGAGAGCGTTCCTGTAGAGGTTTTGTGTGCTGCCAGATACAGTAGCAAACCCACACAGAGGGGCCTTGTGATACAAACATTCACTTCCTCTCTCTCTCTCTCTCTCTCTCTGTTTCTGTCTGTCTCTTTCTTCTTTCTGTCTCTCTTTCTGTCTGTGACTTTGTAAAGCCAGAGGAAATCAAGAATTTAATACAATATCTACAGTATATACAGTATCAGTCTAATGAGTCTATGCATAATATCTACGGTATATATATGTATCTATACAGTGTATATATATACACAGTGTAAGCAAGAAGTACAGTAAGTAAGTAAGTAATGCACGCACGCGCGCACACACGCACAGTCACACACGCACGCACGCACGCACACGCACACACACACACACACACACACACACACACACACACACACACACACACACACACACACACACACACACACACACACACACACACACACACAGCATGCCGGTATATATGTAGAGTATATACACTTTCTTTATTTGTGAGAAAGCAGGCCTGGTTAAATGGAAACCACTGAGGCTCCTGCTTTTCAGGAGAGCTTAAACTCAAGTTGGCCATGAGCTACTCTGATGTGTGGGTGAGAAATCTGTTGGCTTTCAAAGCGCTTTGCAAGAATGAGTGCCAGAAAGACTGTGGGGTTAGAGAGAGGAGTGATCCGGATAAAGTGTTTTGTCTGTTGGGTAATGGGCCTTAATGCCAACCTAAATATGGTATATTAGCTCTCCTCTCCCAGCGGGGATAACGAGATTTGATGTTGCAGCTCCAGAAGCACCGGGGATGCTATACGGCAACATCTCGCTGACTCATCTTGGGAGTAATGACATGGTAATCCTCTCGATTAACCCCTCAAACACCAAGCCGTGCTGCGTCACCAGCAAGGGAGAGCAGTAGGTTAGGTGAGCGGAGGAAACCAAAGGGGTTGGATAGTTCACTTTGGCTAACACTGTGGAGTGAGTCATTCACATTCCTCTGAATAATAATGTGGCGGGACCTCATGGGTGGGAGGAGATCGTCTCCATCGCCCAGCAAAGGATGTTCTTCATACCCTATAGCCAAAAACCCCTATAGGATTTTGATAGAAAATTCTATTAAAAATACTATCAGAATTTGGAACGAATCCTATTGGATTTGTTTCCAATAGGATTTTCTCACGCACGCACGCACACACGCACGCACGCACGCACGCACGCACGCACGCACGCACGCACGCACGCACGCACGCACGCACGCACGCACACTTTTTACTTTTACTCCTCTACAATTAGCTACTAGTTACTTTGTAGATTTGGATTATTAGGCCTATTACACAAGGTCATACACTAACCACTTCAGCCCTACATATAGCCTACATTTCAGCTATTTGAAGATTTTTTGTAAATTTAAAAACTTGTGAAATGGGACCTTCTGCATAATGAGTACTTTCTACTTTAGGTACTTTAAGGACATTTTGATACCAATACTTTTGTACTTTAACTCAAGTACATTTTGAATTCCGGACTTTCACTTGTAACAGAGTATCTACACTGCAGAATATATACACACAAAGAATGTGAGTACTTTTTCCACCCCTGGCAAACAGAGAATCCCTCCTCATTACCATCTGGTTCACTGTCCCCACTGACAAGGACGGCACGCACACACGCACGCGCACGCACGCGCACGCACGCACGCACGCACGCACGCACGCACGCACGCACGCACGAACGCACGGCAGATTGCGGTGGTTCATTGGGTCAGCCTAGAGAGGGACATCGGTTGCAACCTGCCATCTCTCCGCTGACTCATCATCGCTCCCTCTTCCAAAAACACTCAGGCTCAGTCAATCGAGACCAAAAACCCAGTGGTGGAAAAAGTACTCAAATGTAGTAAAAGTGTCAATACTGCAATATAGAACTACTCCTTCACAAGTAAAAGGTCCAGAATTCAAAATGTACACCACTGCCAAAAACCTTGCACCAGCTGAACAGTACCGTCTACCAGTAACCCCCACTCACCCCACCCCAGCTGCCACGCACATATGCACACATGCAACTAATACCTTTACACGCATTACAAATATAGTCGGTATAGCGCTGTCGCCGCACAGCTAGAAGGTCCAGCTGGGTTCAATTCCAGCTGGGATGGGCTGGGGGCATGTTCTCTCCTCCACGTCATCAGTACCCATACCCTGGGTGGGGATGGCAAAAGGGCCTTTCTGTGTGGAGTTTGCATAGACTGTAGGCATGGGTACCCTCACAAAAAAACATGCAGTAATCCTGATCTCTATACTGCCTGATGGAGGGGAAAGGAACTGGTTGGAATAACGTGTTCCTTCCACGCACTACGTCCAACCAAGGAGACCCAGGTTGGCAGAGGGGAGTGTAGCGCCCGGGATTATATTAGACAATTATTGACACTGGATGAAATCGTAGCAATTTATTACAACTGATGTTTCAATCAGCTGTTCATCCTGCCTTTGTCTAATGAATAACTGAAGCTTAAAACCTGTATGGTGTGAGGACTTTACTACCCCCGCCCCCCCGCCCCCCCAACCCCATTTGTTTTCATAGTGTTTTTCTGTCCAGTATTTATAATTTAGAGGGAGGATGAGCTGTGATTGGCAGTCCGTTGTCAGGCCGACTGGCCGACCAATGCCTGTAACTCAACTTGATCACTCCTTCAGGGCAACATGCAGATCTAAAAGGCTGCTTAAAAAAAAAAAAAGCAACGACAACAGAAAACTAATCCAGAATGATTTGTCTGTAGCGTCGTGTACAGTGCATGTAAATCATTTAGTTTCATTTCCTCCACTCTCGTTTGGTTTTGCAGCGTTTAATTAGCACGAGGTACTGAACACACTGGTATTGCAAATGAACACCATGCAGTCTCAGCTCGTGTGCACATGGAATATCGCTGACTTAATTCTTCTCCATTCACTTACAATTCTTTTTAAAAAGCCCGGGGATGATATTTACTCACACGCAGATATCTGCTTTTGGACCTGCGGTTTAAAATGAGTTTGCTCTTGCTTAGCGTACGGCTAAGCAATTATGTATTAAATGTATGTAAGTGAAGTAAATTAAAGTGAAAACCCACCCACACAGTATAGTACATTATAAAACATTATCTATTATAATGAATCATTAGTGATGCTTCCAGGCTGAGAACGAAGAGGTCACATAATTATGGGTACCTTCTCTCCCATCTGTTGTTCCTAAGGCACTATTATTACCATATTATAGTTGAGAAAGAAAATAGGCTATAGCTATTCTGCCACCTGAAAAGTACACAATTCAAAGTGTGTAGGAATTTCAGCTGGAGCGTATATACTATACAGTATGGGATTCTACCAGGGGTGGGGAAAGTACTCACATGTTTTACTTAAGTAAAAGTACCAATACTGCAATATAGAAGTACAGTACTCAATCTGTTACAAGTAAAAGTCTGGAAATTCAAAATTGACTTGAGTAAAAGTACAAAAGTATTTGCAAAATGTACCCTATTTAAAGTAGAATTTACTTTTCAAATCTATAGAAAATAGCAGATATACCAGCTCACAATGTGTCGCATCACAACCCTTTGTGAGCTTGTAGATCGGCTGTGTATAGGGTGGAACTGCAATACTGCATGTTTTGTAATAATAATCAAAATGTACTGTACAAAATGTAAGTAACTAGTAACAAAAGTGGCAAATAATCAGTGGAGTAAAAGTATAGGGCCTAATATTTGCCTCTGAAATGTAGTGCAGTAGAAGTAAAAGTACAGACAATTTGACATACTCAAGTAAAGTACAAATACCTACCTTTACTTAAGTAAATGTACTGTACTGACACCACTGTATTCTACTCCCCAATGTGAACTGTGTTTCAAACGGTGTACAACAATTGAAAAAGGATCTGTAGCTGACATTCCTACAGAGTTCTATCAGCAGCTTACACAGCACCGCGCTACCTCATTACTCTGATACTGGTTCAAACCCACCAGCAAACGCTACTGACATGGGAGGATCGAGGTAGAACTGGGGGTTTGGAAGCAGTGGGAGAAATTAAATGCGAGAGACACGGTGCAGTGCAGTGCAGTTTAACCCGCTAAATCCGGGAAAGCATTTTGTTATGTGCTATTTTTGTCCATTTTGGAAAAATCGTGAAAGTGTGAGTGAGAGCCACTGAGCATTTGTTGAATCGGCCTCAGGTGCGAGCATGGAAATGGTGCCAGGTAAATGGTCACACTACAAGTAGTACGGTATAAAGTACAGTTTTAGCCCGCGCCGGAGGGGTGCCGTCTCAAGCGAACTTGAGCCACGAGAGACACCACAGAGCTCGCTAAAGTGTGCAAGTTGCCGTGTCGAACGTCGCGAAGTTCACTCAGCCCCGTTCGAGTTGCAACCCGATATGGACAGAATAGTAAATCATGTTCTGGTGAGAACGTTTGCCCCGACTGCCACTCAAATTGGCTACTGGCCAATCACAGCGCATCCTTGCACAAGTGGAGTGGCCAATCACAGCACGTCCTTGACTAGTACTCCTTACGCAGACCCGGCACCATTTCCATGCTCGCGCCTCAGGTCTTAATGGGTTAAGGCGAGGGGGTGGTGCTGCTCCCCGAGGTATCTTGGGTTTTTATTGAAACCGTACTGAGCAGTGATGATGAGGGCAGCGTCAGAGAGGAGCTAAGGACATTCTGGAGAGAATTGATTGTGGATTTATAATCACTTTACATCGCAGAGTACAATAAACGCGCAGGGCTCTTGTCTTATATATAGTAAGTTGCGGTTTACTGGTTGGTTTTATACTGGTACGTTGTACACAGACAATATGACCATACATACAGTGTACTGTGACACAGTGACACAATGGGGTAATTGGGGGGAACTCTAGACACAGGCTTAATTTTCTTAGTTTAATTTATTTATTTTTGCAAACAAAGGTCGCAGTTAACTATGGAATCGTGCATTTCCCGTCAGTGTGTTGGTCAGGCACGTGACATCACGTGACATCATCAGGGATGGAGCGGGTGACATCACGTGATATCATCAGGGATGGAGATCCGTGATGTCATTAATCTTAAGCCCATATATGGAGATCCCTGATGTCATCAATATTGGCCAGCAACTCTACATCTGACCTCAAACCTCAAACCCTTAGATCTCCATATATGGAGCTGACCTGTTCTGACATTCCATATGTTGATCCTTCCCCATCCACCCTTCCTCTTCGATTTCTCCCTTTTTACTGATACCTGTCCACTTAAACTCTATAGGGCCTGTCCCGAAGTTATGAGTGCAGTCGCGCCCGGCAGCCAGGCCCGAAACAGGCCCGAAAATTAAGATCTTACCCCCCCATGCCAAAGCACCAGCGCTCGCCCCAGCAGTCTGCTGTCACCCATGCGGATATGTTGATCTGACCCCCCATTCCAAAGTGCCAGCGTTCGCCCAGCAGTCTGCTGTCACCCAGGCAGATGCGTGCTGGTTAGTTTCCCCAACACCCCAAAACCCATCTCATATTTATTGTCTAAGCACAAAAGTGATTTCTGTAAGAGTATTACAGAACATGTAGGCCACTGCTTTGTTCGGGCCATATTACGCTAATCCTCAGTGAATTATGTGGAAGGTTTTAATAGATTATGATCATACATCAAACAACCCAATTAGTGACAGGGAACATGGCGTGTATCATCAGCGAAACAAACACGGGTCTCTCTCCAGTGGATTGCAGATAGTTTCTCTCTCTCTCAATCACAGAACGTCGCTAATGATTTGCTACACTGTACCTCTCTAGCTAAGAAGCATGTGTACCGGCAATATGCAGTGCCACAAACATCACTCTCTGTTCAGCTTACAAATAATGTGCTATTAAGTTCCGGTGGCTAGGGAGGGCCATTCATCCTGCCAGAGGAACAGAGTCAGGGGCATGGGTTAGCTCTGGTCCATATAGCGTTAGGAGGACCTCTCCTTAATGCTATGGGCCGGACGCTTTGTGGAGCTGAAAGACTACTTTCCTTAGTGGTAACACTCTGAGTGTCACGTCACGTCTAAAATACACTTTTGGGCCAAAATGTAAAATAATAGTCCCATAGCGTTATGGAGAAGTCCTTCTAACGCTATGAACCACAGCTAGGGCTGGGTATACCAGTGAATGAACAAGGAGAGAACAGAGAAAACTACACAAGAGAAGAAGACAAGGAGCAGACACGCGAGATGAGAGGAAGAGGAACAGAGTAAATATGCAGAAGGGGGTTGGGGTGGATGCAGAAGGAGTAAGATAGGGATGTAGAGGAGAGGGATGGATAGATGTGTGTGTGGAGGTGACACGGTGACCCTCGGGTCTCCTCTGGACTCTGCTGAGCTGGGGGAAGCTGAGGCTAAATCACAGGAGGCACGCCAACAGGGGAGCAACAAACCACCGTGTCAGCAAAGACAGATGGAGAGAGAGGGGATGGGATGGGTACAAACACCAGAGTGAGAGGAGAGGAGGTGCATCTATTGTGCGTGCGTGCGTGCGTGCGTGCGTGCGTGCGTGCGTGCGTGCGTGCGTGCGTGCGTGCGTGCGTGCGTGCGTGCGTGCGTGCGTGCGTGCGTGCGTGCGTGGGTGCGTGCGTGCGTGCGTGCGTGAGAGAGAGAGACAAATTGGAAAGGAGGAAAGCGGTTACGGAGAAATGGGGGAGGTGGAAAGATTGTGCAATAATGATAAAATAGAAGTGTGGGACAGAGAGGAGTGTAGAAGGATGTGTATGAGAGGCGGTTGCACACCATTATGGGCAGAAGACTATGAGAGCAAAGATCAGGCTCAGGATAATGGATCCTACAGTCAGCTTTAGTAGAGTGCTATAGTACAATAGTCTCCTCTACTCCTATATGACATTTCAGAGGTATATTTGCCCTTTAAAATGAAATCATCGTTGAAATGGTAAGAAATGAAAAGTCTCCTTGGAGGAAACGAGTGCTTTCTGGTTTTCTGTTGAGAAAAGAAGGCTGCAAAGTTATGACTATCGCGGTGAACTAACCGCCATCCATCCATGAGCACTCACTTCATTCCAATCTCAAAGATTAACCTTGGTCAATGAATAGAAGATATGTACGTAGGAGAACTATCAGAGTGAGAGATGGCAGCAAGAGAAAGCAAAACAATAAGGGTGAGCTGACAGAGGGAGGCAGAGAGAAGGGGGGAGGGACGACCAAATGAGTGGTTTTAAAATCCATTCCATCCAAAGTACCCCACTTGGTGTGAATGTGAATAGAACAAACACAATGAACTGATCCACTTCATTTTACCTTTCATCTTCCTCCATCTTTTACTTCTACTTCTCTCCTCCTTACGGCTACCTCGTCTGGTCTCTCGTCCACCTCATACTATCCCTCCTCTATACGGTAACTAACTATGCATGCATACTGTTCTTCTCTACCGTTTCAGCCCATCTCTGCTTCGCCCGATCCTATACCCCTCCTCTTCCTCATCCTGTGTCCCTACCTTTGTTTTTCGTCTACAGTACAGGCCTACCTCCTTATCGTCTACAGTACAGGCCTACCTCCTTATCGTCTACAGTACAGGCCTACCTCCTTATCGTCTACAGTACAGGCCTACCTCCTTATCGTCTACAGTACAGGCCTACCTCCTTATCGTCTACAGTACAGGCCTACCTCCTTATCGTCTACAGTACAGGCCTACCTCCTTATCGTCTACAGTACAGGCCTACCTCCTTATCGTCTACAGTACAGGCCTACCTCCTTATGGTCTACAGTACAGGCCTACCTCCTTATCCCTACCTCCTTATCCCAAAACTTATTGGGCCATTTTTTCTATTTTGAAAAGCCTTTTTAAGAGAGAGAGAGAGAGAGAGAGAGAGAGAGAGAGAGAGAGAGAGAGAGAGAGGGGGATGCATGGCAGTCATATGGGCAGTATTATGCGTGTCTTAAGTACCAGGTCTTATTACTTAACAAAGACCTGGAGGCGTGGTCAATGCTGTTTGGCCAGTCAGAATAGCCAAATGGCATTGAGTTGGCACTTAAGTTAAGTAATAAGACCTGGTACTTAAGACACGCATATTACTGCCCTATTCTCTAATAATAGTCTCCCTCTTCCAACTAAAAGAACAGAAAGAAAGACGTGAATGGATGAAAGATGTTGTGCATACAGTACTCGCATGCCTCTCTTCTGAAGAGATTAGAATGTGTGTCACGATTAAGGCCACCGTTGCCCGATTCCTTTTAGCTTAAAGTACCATTAACTTGCAGCTTTTTGGATGTGTTCTTTCTCCACCACTGCAGGATGACATTTCATCATCACAAATAGTCTCTATGAAGATAATGAACATTATAATGTTAGGCAAAATCGCGATGCAATACCACCACCACATCTACGTAAATCTACGTAGCCTTGTATGTCTAAACCATGTTAGGCTCATTGAAAACACATGTCCCTGGTTCCCGTGCAAACTATAATGAACACTGAATGCCTTCGTTTGTCCATCCATCCATCCATCCATCCATCCATCCATCCATCCATCCATCCATCCATCCACCCATCCATCCTTCCTTCCATCCATCCATCCACCCATCCATCCATCCACCCATCCATCCATCCATCCATCCATCCATCCATCCATCCATCCATCCATCCATCCATCCATCCATCCATCCATCCATCCACCCATCCCCTCCTCTCTGCCTCCATCTCTCGATTTGCCCTGCAGAAGTGAAAAGCAACCCCCCTTCTTTATTGATAGAGTGAGTGACAGAACACATTCACATGTCTGTAGGTGTGTGACAGCTAGCAGCTAAAGCAGCATCCTAACTTGAGATAATCATAGTGACGTTCATATTTACTAGGATAGAGTGAATGGAGTGGAGACGCCATGGTCCTAATCTCTCTGGAAGGATTCAACGCCTAGCTGCCCAAAAGCCATGCACAGCTGTACACTCTGTTTCTGTCTCCGTCTCCATCACTGTCTGCCTGCTTCTCTGTTTGGATCTGGCTTTCTTCTCTGCCTCTCCGCGCGTGTGTGTGTGTGTGTGTGTGTGTGTGTGTGTGTGTGTGTGTGTGTGTGTGTGTGTGTGTGTGTGTGTGTGTGTGTGTGTGTGTGTGTGTGTGTGTGTGTGTGTGTGTGTGTGCGCGCGTGTGTGTGCGTGCGCGTGCATCTCTCTCTCTCTCTCTCTCTCTCTCTCTCTCTCCCTTTTGAATGCTCTATCTCTCTCTCTCTGTCTCTCAGTCCCCATCTCCTGTGCTAATGGGAGATAGAAGGAGCCAAATTAAGACAGATGAAGGCATGGACAAGAAAGTAGGAGATTCAGCTGAAAGGGAAAAAAGACAAAAGGACAGAAACCAAATGAAACAAAGAGAATGAAGAAGGATGGAGAAGCAGAGCGGCGGGGGGAGGATGGAGAGGTGTCATGGACACATTAAAGGGAAAAATAAATGAATAAATCAAGTCTGATCTCATTTCCTTTTCTTGATGACAGAAACAATGCTCGTTGCAGGTTTTGAGGTTCGTTCCAGAAGGATGCATCTTTCATTTGAGGAAAAGGCGCGACACGTGCTTCTTATCAGGAGGGTGCACACTGCAGTAAAATCCTGAGTTTTAATTGAAGTCTAAGCATGACACAAATGGTCCCGTACATGTCCAATGTGACGTTCTCTGACTGAAATGAACACTACAGGGTGTGTGCTGTGGTGTGTAACCACACAAAGTTACACAGTATGACTTTATGGTTAAGTTCATCGCACAGCGGTTTTTGATTTCAACTGATATTACGCATTGTCCCGAATATAAGACGACTCTGATTATAAGACGACCCTCGTTTTTCAAGAATCATTTGTGGAAAAAGAACATTGAATGTCAAATAGTCTAGTCCCCGGTTATAATACGACCCCGTTTTTTAGGATATTTCTGAATGCGTGAAACGTTTCCGTGCACACGTCCTTTAGACCAGTGGTTCTCAACATGTGGGTCGGGATCCCCACATGATTTGGGGGGGGGGGGGGTCCCCAGATGACAGTGAAGTGACCTTAAGGACTTTTAAGACCTTTTTAATACCTCAAAAAAAGAAAGAAAGAAAATACATTAAAGGACCACTTCACCACTTTTCAACCTATCTTCATATAATAGGTCCTCACTAATAATCATGAAAAAAATGGCGCAATTAATTTTCGACTCTGTGTCTCATAGGAGGGCTGTGGGCAGTTCAGAAACCGTCTTCCAGTGACATCATCGATGGGGAATACAAGCTAATAAAAACTGCAGGCTTTCTAGTCCTGAAAAGTTGCAATGCAAAAATGGAAGCCATCGTTCTCACGATAATGAAAATCTAAACATTTTTGTAAAAAAATCTAGTTTAAAAAATGATCTGCCTAATGATGATGTCACTGGAAGACGGTTTCTAAACTCCCCACAGCCCTCCTATGAGACACAGACCGAGTAGAAAAAAATCGTGCCATTTTATCATGATTATTAGTGAGGACCTATTATATGAAGATAGATTGGAAAGTGGTGAAGTGGTCCTTTAATGCATAAAAAGTAATCAACAAACCATACTGTATAAAAACTGGCGAAACATTTAGCCAAGTCAAATAAATAAGAAGGGGGGAGAAATAGCCGATCTACTGTACAAGCTCAGTAGGCAGAGCCGGACTTACCGTTGGGCTAGGGTGGGCTGAAGCCCGGGGGCCCCCGACTAGGGGGGCCCCAAAAAAAAAAAAAAAAAAAAAAGTTTTTTTTTTTTTTTTTTTTTAATTATACAATTGTAAAGTGAAATCCAATTCAAGTGAAATGTGTGTATTGTTATTGTATTTAGTTGTATTATGGTTAAACCATTGAGAGCTTCTGCCTGCCTGCCTCTCTTTTTAGGGGCCTGGGTACCCCAAAATGAAAACAAAATAGCCCAAATTTTTTCCGGCCTCGCGGCTGCGCCGCTCGGCCAAATCGCGGGACGCACGGCTTCGCCGCGCGCCCCAAGGGGGGGCCCTCAAATTTGCTCCAGCCCGGGGGCCCTCAGCAAGGTAAATCCGGCTCTGTCAGTAGGTCACAACGCCTAACGCCTAACCTTATTCCTAACCTTAACCTCAGTTAAACGGTGGCAAAAGCTAAGCCTATTCCTAAACTTAACTCCAGGCCCGAGCCAAGCCTATAGCGGTCCAGGTACTTACGCTGGTAATTCAGCATATCGAGGGTTAGAGTTCCGATCCCGACGACCTTTGCTGCGTGTCTTCCCCCGCATCTCTCTCCCAGTTTCCTGTCAAACTACGTATCAATAAAGGCAAAAAAACCCCACAAAATATCTTAAATTAACACTAAACTTATTTCTAACCTTATTCTCAGTAAAAACAGATACAAGAATACAAGAACCGCCGCACTAAGCGGTCGGCGTGAGGTTGGCGGGGGAAGAAAACGAGGGCGGGCGTGTTTTAAGGCGAGCATTCCGGATACTGATCAGGAAACAAACGGGGAGGAAACGGAGGGCAATGCAGGGAGGAAATGGAGAGAGACTTTTGGCTGGCTAAGCGGTGTAGAGACAGAGAGAGGCGTCCCGCGGTGCTGCTGTAGCCTTATTGTTGTTTTCCTTCTCTGCTTTTATGAGACACTGCTCAACATTAAATATTTACAGCTGCTGTTAATTAGCCATGATGATACAGAGGACAGTGAACACAGAGATACACGCGTTTAGACAAGAAGAACCCCTACCCTGCTGCACGCACGCACGCACGCACGCACGCACGCACGCACGCACGCACGCGCACACACACACACACACACACACACACACACACACACACACACACACACACACACACACACACACACACACACACACACACACACACACACACACACACACACACACACGCTTATTGCATCAACAGTACATGCGCACAGGGATATACAGTATACATGCACAAACATGCACACTCACACTCATTACACACATACGCACGTACTAGCCCAGCACCCCCCCCCCCCCCCCCCCCCCCCACACGCACGCACGCACGCACGCACGCACGCACGCACGCACGCACGCACGCACGCACGCGACCTTTGTAGGAGAGCAAAGGACACACATCCTCTTAATTACCTCCCTCCTCTGCTCCCAGAGCTACAGCGAGCGATGGAGGAGGAAGAAGGGCGAAGAGAGAGGAGGGCTGAAGGTCCCTATAGCAACAGATAGAGAGCAACCCTCTCCATGTAGCACACACACACACACACACACACACACACACACACACACACACACACACACACACACACACACACACACACACACACACACACACACACACACACACACACACACACACACACACACACACACACACACTTCTTTCTTCTCATTTTTGTACTTTGAAAGCTTTGGCTAAAACGTTATGTCTACAAGCAGTAACAATGTCACCAATAGAGAGACTCATGGTCACATGGGGGGGGGGGGGGGGGCGGGGGGAGTCTGGAACGCATCTGTGTCGCTTTAGCTTTTGACCACTTTAATTAACCACATCTTTCACGGACAGATGGGGGTCCGCGGCCAAATACAGATCATTTGTGGGGGTCCTGGTATTTTCAGATGGGGGTCCGTGGCCAAATACAGATCATTTGTGGGGGTCCTGGTATTTTCAGATGGGGGTCCGCGGCCAAATACAGATCATTTGTGGGGGTCCTGGTATTTTCAGATGGGGGTCCGTGGCCAAATACAGATAGTTTGTGGGGGTCCTGGTATTTTCAGATGGGGGTCCGTGGCCAAATACAGATCATTTGTGGGGGTCCTGGTATTTTCAGATGGGGGTCCGTGGCCAAATACAGATCATTTGTGGGGGTCCTGGTATTTTCAGATGGGGGTAGTTTGTGGGGGTCCTTGTATCAGTATCATGGACTGGAACCATCCAGCCCCTATCTATCTCTTTCATCCTGCATGGAACTACAATCAGCTGCCGGCTGTGACGATCAGATATATGTTAGAGGAGCAGCCCACAGTTAATAACAACCGTCCACCACTCCACATACTGGTTGGAGCATTACTATAGGGGAAAGAATTCATTAACCCATATGGTCCTATGAGGGATTAGGCACAACTCCTTACCCCAGGGTAAGGGCTTTACTTGAACCCTGGCATCCCTATCCTTACCCCAGGGTAAGGGCTTTACTTGAACCCTGCCATCCCTATTCTGGCGGGAATAGGGATGGTAATGTTATAAGCCAGAGTGCAACATTGTTTTTTTTTTTTTTTTTACTTTCTTGATGTTGCGTTGCGTAGCGACATGACACAAGTGAAGACCACACTGCCTGCCTATTGCTTCCCTCATCTCTATCATTACAGAGTGATTAACCCTAGTGTTATACGTCGTTGTACAGCTGTGGTGTACACACTATAATGTATAATACAATGTGACTATTTCACTCACATTTTACCCTAAATATAGTATTTGCACATTTGTGAGTAAGGGTTACCATGATGTGCAAGTAAAGATGCACTGTAATCTTATCAATCGAAAGTAAAAGAGAATTCATTCAAAGTAATTTCAAACTTTTTTAATAACCCCCCCCAGGCCTAATCATAATTGCAAGCAATCCCAAAACAATTATTGTCATTGGTTTGGACAGTTGTAATCACTGGACAGCATGCGCCCGAGAGAGAAGGGGAAAGAGAGAGAGAAAGACAGAAGGGGAAAGAGAGAGAGAGAAGGGGAAAGAGAGAGAGAAGGGGAAAGAGAGAGAGAGGGGGAAAGAGAGAGAGAGAGAGAAAGGGGGGTTGGAGGGGCTGCTTGGTACTTGCAGACATATCACGAATGCACTTAATTTTTAAGGACGTGGAACACACTTATTTCTGCACTCAATTTGCTTCCACTTTCCATTTGTGTTGCCATGCTGTAATTGTGGGGCCGTCAGTCATCATAGTGCACTTATTTTAGAATGAAAAGCCTACATCTCTATAAAAAGATGTTCATTGTTCAAGAAATGGGGGAAAAACTGTGTTTTTATTTTGAGATTTAACAGTGCTTTTTCAGGGTGCACTTTTTCCTGGGTATAGTATTTTTGCTAATTTGCTAGTTTTGCTAGTTTGTTTGTTGCTATGAAAACACCACTCCCCGACCTCCCGTTAGTCCGACCATTACTAACACTATACCAAACCCTAAGCGTAACCTAAACCATTACTAACACTATACCAAACCCTAAGCGTAACCTAAACCATTACTAACACTATACCAAACCCTAACCGTAACCTAAACCCTAACCTCCCGTTAGTCCGACCATTACTAACACTATACCAAACCCTAACCGTAACCTAAACCATTACTAACACTATACCAAACCCTAACCGTAACCTAAACCCTAACCTCCCGTTAGTCTGACCATTACTAACACTATACCAAACCCTAAGCGTAACCTAAACCATTACTAACACTATACCAAACCCTAACCGTAACCTAAACCCTAACCTCCCGTTAGTCCGACCATTACTAACACTATACCAAACCCTAACTGTAACCTAAACCCTAACCTCCCGTTAGTCCGACCATTACTAACACTATACCAAACCCTAACCGTAACCTAAACCCTAACCTCCCGTTAGTCCGACCATTACTAACACTATACCAAACCCTAACTGTAACCTAAACCCTAACCTCCCGTTAGTCCGACCATTACTAACACTATACCAAACCCTAACCGTAACCTAAACCCTAACCTCACAGGAAGCCCCGGGTGCTTTGTATCCCGCAGCACGGGTGATTTATCATAACTGCCACAAGCAGTGACATCATTCTAAAATATAGCTGTCAACGTGTCTGGTAGAGTATAGCTCTCGGTTACAGTTTTGCCACAGGCAAAATAAATCTAGATAGGATCGGTCTGGTGTTTCCCACTCGGGTGCTGGACAGCGTCACTTGCCAATTAGAGTGAGAAATGACGAAAATGGAGATGTTAAATTTCAGCAGTAGAGCAATATTATATTTGCCATATACTTATAATAGACTTGGAGATGTGGAGAGTGGTTGTAATTCCCCCGCCCTGTCAGTGGGCTTAGAACAAATAGGGCTGGAAAAGGCAGGGAAGACTTGTCAGCCAAGAGCATCGACACCACTGCTAATGCACTGAGATGGAAAAGAGAGACGGAAAGTGAGAGACATACAGAGACAGAGAGAGAGAGAGAAAGAGTGAGAGTATGAGTGAGAGAATAAACGAGAGAGAGAGAAGGGAGGTACAGCTCTTTCCTGCTATGCTAGCCTAGCACGACACTGACAATTGTCTCCCAGAGTAGCAGCTCTGCTGTGAGGGCCATTGTTATTATTCGCAGAAGATTGCCTTCTGACTCTGTAATGAAGTGTCCTATTCTTATCTGTCCAGGGGAAAAAAATGCAGAGCACAGCCCCTCTATTAACCCCTAATTAATAAGCTTTTAACGTGCAATTTGCTCAAAAGCTAATACCAGCTGGCTGAAGGCAAGGGAAGAAGAAAGGAAATGTCCCCTATAGAGAACAAGGCGTTAAATTGAGCAGGGCATGTTGGGATGGCGACTATCCCCTCGGCTGTCATTCCGCAGCCCTCCCCGCACAAACAGTTAAAGATGTTAATTACAGTGAGAACAGATCTGGTCCTCACGGACACAGTATGTGTCCATAACCTTCGGAAATCTTGAGTGATTTTCCACCCTTAATTACATCCTATAAACGTCCCCCCCCCTTCTTCAACTTCAACACAATTCTCTCCACTCTAGCCCCGCTAAGTTGAGAGGAGAGTCGAGGTTGGAGTCGGCAATAGTTAAATGGAGAGGCTTCTCATACGAGAAGAGAGAGAGAGAGAGCGTTTTTGACTCCAACGCATGCTGATAACGTCTTCACTCTCCCCTGCATTTCACTATGGGAGTCATTTTCCTAATCGGTCAGATATGGGAGTGCTAAATGCCAGCTCTCCGATTAATCACAGCATGGAGGAGCAAGCGCACCGCACATGTAGGCGTGTGATAAAAGTGTAGAGGCGTGTGTGTGGGTATGTAGCGTGGTTATGAAGATAGACAGGCACATGCACGCGAGGACGTATACCTGCACAGTGCACACACATGCGTACATACGTGCACGCACGCACGCACGCTCGCTCGCTCGCTCACTCACTCACTCACTCACTCACTCACTCACTCACTCACTCACACACTCACACACTCACACACACTCACACACACACACACACACACACACACACACACACACTCACACACACACACACACAGTGAAGAGTGAAAAATGTCAATAACTGTATTATTATATTTAATAATAATATTTGTATCTCTCCTGCCTCCTATCTCTCTGCATCACACTGTTCCTATATTGCTCCCTTCGACTCTTTCCCCACCACCCCCTCCCTCCCTCTCTCTCCCTCCCTTTCTCTCTGTCTCTATGAAACATCTCTTTGATGCTGTATGTCTCATATATGACAGTTCGACATTGATATCAACACGACCTATAATCACCCGGGAGAGGACACTCCTCATAGTCTGGGTTATGCTTGATTACCAATCGTGTCGTACAACGATTGTATACAGTAGTAGCCATATTCACAGTCATTTGGAAAAGGCGATATTGTCTTCAAAGACTCATATTGATATTGTCTGTTTCTGATGAAAATAACTAATTCGGTGGCAATAACATTAGCATTTTGTCGATTCTTCATATCCATAGGAGTATGGATCCGCCAGGATAATTTGTTCATTTTTCTTATTTAACGCGATATAAAAAAATGTTTTCTGTGCTCTGCATATTTTCAATATGACTGGTATATGGTATGTAGCCTTTGAGAGGCACAGTGAATTAAATCCAGTACCTGTAGGTCGATATCTATAATGTTAGCTAGTAAAAACTGAAAAGGCTGCTTTCATTTTTGGAACAGCTAAAACGCTTTAACGATGACGTCGTTTAACAACGACTACTTGGCACCAGGCCCAGGCCCACCTCAGGCTATAGCTGATGAGAGATGAGACTCAACGTGATGAAGATATTATAAAGGTCAGTCTACCGTTTGATCGTGTGGTCACTGGTCAGCTATAGGGTTGACAATTTTATAATTATGTAAATATGCCACCAGAGGAACAGGGCTTTCATGATCTTTGAGAGGATCCACAACGCGCATGTATGTGTCATATAGGATCACTCCTGTACTTAAACAACATGTATGTGTCGTATAGGAGCGCTCCTGTACTTATATATGTGTCATATAGTCCTGTACTTAATGCACGCGCGCACGCACACACATTCCCAAGCATGCTTTCACTATTCACTGCACAATTAGTGCAGGATTTGCTCCCCTTTCATTTATAAGGATAGATAAAATAACACTTCTCATACACACACTCACACACCTACATGTGCATGTACGTGTGCACCTGTGCACGCACGCAGTCACGCACGTACGCGTGCAGTAACGCACGTATACTCACTCCCTCTCTCTGTCTCTCTGGACATAAAGGCAGCAGATTGCTGGCTCCTTAGTGGCCTGTATACAAACGACCTGTTCCAAGTGTATCTGTCTTTCACAAACAAACATTCTCTCCCTCCCTCTCCCTCTCCCTCCCTCTCCCTCTCTCTCTCTCTCTCTCTCTCTCTCTCTCTCTCTCTCTCTCTCAATAGTGCAGCATATTCTCCATAGGCTGTCATCTGATTTACTATTTGTTCCGTTGGTTGTTGTTATAGCCAGCTGTTCAGAGTAGGACTTTCTTTATCTCTCTCTCTCTCTCTCTCTCTCTCTCTCTCTCGCACGCACGCACGCACGCACGCACGCACGCACGCACGCACGCACGCACGCACGCACGCACGCACGCACGCACGCACGCACACACACACACACTATATATTCATTAGTAGTCTTCAGTTCCAGCACTCAGGACCCATGGTATGCCATTTCTTTTAATCTAACATGCAGTTAATTGAACACACCTGCTGTCCCCTCATCCCATGGCTGCATTAGACCCAGTTAGACAAAACTTGTAGGAGGATCTTCGAAAGCCCAGCAGTGTTGTGTGTCTGGAGGGATTGGAGTTGTACAAACACATTGTTTTCACATCAATCTCTCTCTCTCTCCTGCCTGCACGGCATATTTCCCAGCATTGCATATTTCTCATTCAGTGTACACAGACGGTAGATTGATGTGTTCTGCAAGCGGTCCAGATGGGACCTGATGGAGAATGACGACGGGGCTCTGGAAACCTTAGGGGAACCGTCTGAGAACAGCACTTCGGTTCCAGGCCGCTCCCGCGTGTTGTAAGGAGCCGTTTAGTCTTGCGTTGCTAGACTGTTGCCTCTCGCAATTTTCAAATGCTTCCGTCATACAGTCTGGAGAACGGAAGCTCTGATCACGAGCAAGCAATAAAGCGGAAGTGAAGCCTCCTCCCCACTTCCGTTTTGTCTTTACAGTCGCGCAAATGTATAATATAGATCGAAATCATCTAAGCATATAGCTTGCTGCTAGCAGAAATGGATATTAAATACTTTAATGTAAAGATATTTTTAAATGTATTTTCGTTAACGGAAATGCCAGCTTCCTTGCTTGTATTTCGGGAGTTGTAGTTCCAGACTCTATATAGCATTCGGAGATTGTGGAATAGTTGACTATATGATGCGTTCATCATGGCTACCTTCAACGCCAACAAGTGGAGACGGCAGGCGAGGTTCAAGGAGATGATGGTCCATTCAGTGTGCATGCATGGGGACTATTGGGATCATGGGTGTGTTACGAAGGATCGGACACCAGAAGAATGATGTCACTATGTGACGACCGTGGGGGATGACGTCACCACTCACAAGGTGATAGTGTGATGGTGTCATTTGATGGTACATTTATACTATGGCCATTAGCCTGAGAGTGTATCGACCCGTTAACAATCATCATCGGAGGTCGGCATCTCATCACCCCGCCGACAGCATGCTGGAGGGACCAAGCTCAGGCACCACAAGGGGGGATGCTATACTCGGTCGTCATGGTAGGAGCGGTCAGAGTGGTGTACTGTAGACTACAGAGTGGCGTCATTGAGGGGGCAGAAAACAGCGCTCGAGCTCTGTTCATGCAGCCCTGCATGGAGTGTAACAAGCTGGAGTTTTAAATAAAAACATTCAACGAGGGCGGCGCAAATATCAACAATTGTAGGCGTGTGTGCAACATGACAACTGTACAAGTATTGTACAGTAACAACTAAAGTAATGTTTATGTTGTACTATTACTAAAAAACGATTTAAAATAAAATGATTTAAGATCATTAAAGCTGGGCTGTTGCCTGAGTCCAATGCATTCTGTCAACTTCCGGTCCAGGTCACTCTTCGCCATGCTCTTCGCCAATATAGTCTATGTAGAAGAGCCGCCATTGGACTGGCCCGTGAAGTGAACAGAGTTGTCACAACTCTCTCATCTAAAGAGTGTATGGTTAATGCTCATTTAAATCACATGATGCCACTGTAGAGCGGCTCTGCGTGACTGAAGACACTGCGGTTCTGCATTACATTTAAACTCACTGCATCTGAAGGACATGGTGAGGCCACGACGAGGAGGCTCAGTATGCCATGAAAGGAAGGATTCTCTGGATGAAGACTAAGAGGAAACTATAGAGGGACAGAGACAGAGAGATGGTGAGGTTGAGGGACAGGGGGGTTGGAGAGGAAGCTAAAGACCTAGGGAGAAATGGAGAGAGGGGAGAAATAGGACAGATAGCGAGCTAGATCAAGATCTAAGACGTAATGAGGGAAAGGGAGATTGAGAGGTAGAGAGAGGGACTTTGACACATAATAGATAAAGAGAAAAGTGGAGAAAGATGGAGAGGAAGAGAGGGAGCTGAACATATAGACAGAGAGAGCATGGAGCAAGAGGGAATGTGTGAGAGGGCGAGAGAGAGAGAGAGAGAGAGAGAGAGAGAGAGAGAGAGAGAGAGAGAGAGAGAGAGAGAGGAAAATGAATCATTGTAATAGAGAAATAAGTGTAAGACAGTTCTATTATTTTTATTTGTACTTTGTATACCTTTTATTTAGTTTTATGTTATTAGCAAACGTATTGCTAATATTATTTAATGCAGTAGCCTACTGTAAAGGGTAGTAACCCTTTACAGTAGGCTACTTACAGTATCTAAACACACGCACACATGCACGCACGCACGCACGACATGCTTCGGTGAAATATTGTTTTCTGATCAAAATGCCATAACAATAAAGCACCAATGAAATGGATCGAATTGAAGTGAATTGAATTGAGACATGGGTGGATGAAAAAGAAACCTAGAGAGAGAGAGGTTTATATAGAATACATACAAGCAGCAGACTAGATTAGGTGGCAGACAGTAGGAGAAAGATAGACATGGAGGTGTGAGATTGAATGGGGGAGTGGGAGGGGGTTCAGAAGAGAGGAGAGAGAGAGAGAGAGAGAGAGAGAGAGAGAGAGAGAGAGAGAGAGAGAGAGAGAGAGAGAGAGAGGCAAACAGAGAGAGAGAGAGAGAGAGGCAAACAGAGAGAGAGAGAGAGAGAGGCAAACAGAGAGAGAGAGAGAGAGAGAGAGAGAGAGAGAGAGAGAGGCAGAGGAAGAGAGGCAGAGAGAGGGAGAGAAAGGCAGAAAGGCAGCCAGACATCAGCCAGAGATTTGGCCTGAATTCGACTCGCGTTTTTATCAACACAGTCATTATTTCTCTGATCCTCCATTCTTTGTGTCAATCTCAAAACTGATCCTATTCAAACGGAGCTTCCAATCACAGTGGACGTGTGTGTGTGTGTGTGTGTGTGTGTGTGTGTGTGTGTGTGTGTGTGTGTGTGTGTGTGTGTGTGTGTGTGTGTGTGTGTGTGTGTGTGTGTGTGTGTGTGTGTGTGTGTGTGTGTGGGCGACTGTTATGGACCCATTCTGAGCTGTTCTGAGCTGGGCATGTGATGCAGGAGGCAGTCTTTATGGATGCTACACATCCTTGGCCTCTGTGTAACGTGGAATCAGATGCACTTACTTTAATGTGTAGACTGTGTACACATGAAAGTCATGTTAGTTCTCTGACAGAGTGAAAACCAGGCACGGAACTACCGGGGGGGAGGGGGGTGTGGCTTCCCCCCGGCCCGTGACTCCAGGGGGCCCGGGGCCTGGGGCGGTCAGATGATCGATCGACGACCACACAGCGTTACAGCATTATCTCTCAGGGCGCTACAAATATATCTACACATCCTGTAAGTTCACTTAAGAAATAAAACTAGTGTTGACTCATCATTACAAGTATAGCTCTTATTTTGTTGCGGGTGATTTGGGAGTCAGGTTCGGCGGGGCCCGATCGTGCGGTCACCCCCCTGGCCCGGTACCAAGTTGTTCCGCCAGTGGTGAAAACAGACCATTTTGAATCTCCACCAGGATATTCATGCATATAGGCCCTGTGTGCATTTGTGTGCTTTTTACTAATGATGGGTATTGCTTGCAACCTGTATATGTATCACGATACAGAGGCCACAATATACGCTATATATCAATATACAATATTATACGTTGATTCCAAATAATGAACATGTATAATTTACTACAAGAGCTCTTCTTTATTATTCTGTAGCAAAGGCAAAGCCTTTAAGTATTGCACAAATACACTAAAACACTTTCAGGCCCACAGAGACCTTTAAATTAAAATAAAAGCCACTTTGTGGCTTTTATTTGTCTTTGTGTTTATATGTCAAAACTGCATCGCACCACACATTCGATATAGCAGCCTCTGTATCGATTCACATATCGTCTGGAGTACGATACCCATCCATTTTAGATATAAATGTATAGATGGGCCATCTATACATTTATATCTACAGTGTGTACCACTAGTTCAAGCGGGCTGGGCTAGAGGTACTGTATAGGTCAGGATGCACAATTGATGGAAAATGCACCCTTCACGTGAGAAAGAGGAGACACATCCCTTTCTATATGTTAAACGACGCTGTCTCTCCCTGTTATCCCTTGTTTTTCTCTGTTATTTCTCTCTCTACCCTCTCTCTAGTAGCTATACCATCTCTATATCTCTCTCAAATATCAACTTTCTATTTATTCTTCATTGAGAGGGTCCCTATAGTGATTACATGGTGATGAGACGCTGCAGAGGGCTTCTCTGGCAGGACTGTGTCTCACCCACAACCCACCTTCAATGATGCTGTACATCTCTCTCTCTCTCTCTCTCTCTGCAATACTATCTCTCTCTCTCTCTCTCTCTCTCTCTCTCTCTCTCTCTCTCTCTCTCTCTCTCTCTCTCTCTCTCTCTCTCTCTCTCTCTGCAATACTCTATCTGTTATATCCTCACACCTTTTGGACATTTCTCCTCCAATCCAACACCTACAGTAGCCCCCCCCCCACACACACACACACGCTCTCTCGCGCACACACACCTCCTGTTATAATTCCAAGCTGATCATCATCGTCTGTGTTCAGACCAGCTGAGCCCCAATCTCTGCCTGAGCCGAAACCTCTCAGAGGGTTACTCGTTAAATGAAGCTCCCCTGACATAGTAGCCTTATCTCCTCTCTGAATGTCTGTCTGTCTGTGTACCCGTTCTCCCGCCCATCCATCCATCCATCCAGCCATCCATCCATCCATCCATCCATCCATCCATCCATCCATCCTTCCTTCCTTCCTTCCTTCCTTCCTTCCTTCCTTCCTTCCTTCCTTCCTTCCTTCCTTCCATCCATCCATCCATCCATCCATCCATCCCGTCCATCCATCCCGTCCATCAATCCGTGCCATTCCCCAACCATCTCACTCATTCATCTGTAAATATGAATATAATCATATTCAATATAATCTCGGTTTAGAGTAATGTAAATTTTACAGTCAAAATTAAATAAAACAGGTTTTTTTGGCTGCATATTTGTCTGCTGTTTTATAATTGACTATGAAAAAAGTAGGCCTACACTTACTGTAACCCAGAGTTTAAAGTCAAAAGGACTGCTTGCATAATTAGGGTGTATTTTAGCTTTACAAACTGACAGACAACCTGCTGAATCGAGCTCTCTTCAGGGCAAAGAGAGCTGGCATCTGCCACCTCTTGGACAAACTGCCATCCCAGCGCGGCGCGGTACAGGTCCATCACCACATGGTCTGCTTACCACCTCTTTCACACAATGTTCCAGCTCCTCACTAATCATACCTAGGCCCATGCAGCTTGGTTGTCACACATGCAGTTAGCAGACAGTGCACATTGATGCTTTGGTTTCGGGTTGTTTGTCTTGTTTTCCTCGTCTTGTGTTTCATTTTCTTATACCTTGACCAAAGCCAGAATGTGTACACGTCCTATACAACTGGCAATAAAGTGGTTCTCACTTCTGAATTCAGAGAAACTCCCCCTTAACTGGAAGAAATGTCAGGCAGACCCAGGCTCCTAGGGTGGGTGGCCATCTGTTTCGACCTCCATCGTGTTGAACAAGCCCTCTGGCCAATCGCTTCCACTAAAAATGCCAATCACTTACACTTACACTAATGACTTTTGCTCCCAAACACACAATTAAACAGCTTGAATCATAAAGGTTCTTGTTAAAGATGCCAACGATGCGTATCCAATAAAGCTGGTACAGTATGTCTATGAGACTGTTAAACCCACATTATGTTAGCCGAAGGAATGTAGCGCCTTTACCCAAATAATTCCTTTCCTGATTTGTTCCATGGCTAATGAGAGAGAGAGAGAGAGAGAGAGAGAGAGAGAGAGAGAGAGAGAGAGAGAGAGAGAGAGAGAGAGAGAGAGAGCGCGCAATGATGCTATGTGGTTACGTTGCATTGTAGGTAGGCCTACCATCAAATTATAATGAAATCATATTATTGTAAAGGATTAATGATTTTTTCATGGTGCTGCCAATGTGTCCAACCTCATGTCCAACAAAGAGATCAATATACATTCAGGGAATTAATTGGCATAAGGACTAAATTCGTGAGAAAATGGGGTAAAAGAAAAAAACATGTGTCAACATCTATATCTTTTTTTATCTTTCTTTCTTTCTTTCTTTCTTTTTCTGTCTTTCTTTCTTCTTTCATTCAAAGTATGCCTATAGCAGATCAAATCGCTCACTACAGGTCACATTGCAACACATTGTGAGCTCGTTAGCTTGGCTATTTTCAAATAGCCATCATAACTTAAATTGGCCATTTTCATAACTAATTGGCAGCTATAAATGGATGGAAAAGATCATCTGACTGGAACAACTCACTGAACAATTTGCGTGGATTCCACACGCATGCTTCATTTGATAGCCCACTGTGTTGATAAACCACTCCATTTGCTGTGATCTCTTCTCGCTTGTTTGGAAAAAACGTGTGGTTTAATGCTTTTTTCAAGGTCACTGGTGTTAATTTAATCACTTGCTTCACTGGGGATTTTACCGTTCCTTCATACGGCTTCACTCGATCAAAGCATGAACACTTTGCACAATTATTCAAATTACACTTGTAAACAGACATTAACAAACTAGTTTAACCAATTAAGACCTGGGGCCCATTCTACAAAATTGCAGTCTAAATGAGTGGTTCTCACACTTTCGAGATGTTTCAAAAATAGCAGATGTACAAGCTCACAGCGCGGCACGAAGTGACGCGCTGTGAGCTTGTACATCTGCTATTTGAGTATACAGTATCTAACACTAAAATCTAACATGACACAGATGCTTTTCCGGTATTATCGGGTTAAGAAAAGTATCAGTATACATTTGACCTTTTAGAAAAACTTTCTTCTAAGGCTAAATGTGACTTTCGGCTGAAATTGTGCATAAGTGGTACCGTTTATGACTCTGATATTTTAAAATATAATTTGCTTAAAACTTTACTAAGGCTTATTGAAAACCATTTTTTTCTAAATGATCCCCTATTCCTTAAAAAAAACTGTTTTATTAGGTGAGTTGGCATCATGTAGGATGACTTACTTAACTGTTTGGATGCCACGCCCGAGATAACGAGATTAATTAATTAGTCCAGGACGCCACACCCGAGATTACGAGATTTGATTAATTGGCATTAATCAAGCGGTTAAAAAACAAAAATCGCATTTTTTAGCTTCGTTGCTAGCCACCGCTAGCGTCCACGTAAGAAACGGCCAAATGTGCATTTGCAGTTTGGGCAACTCCAAAGAAAACTCCACATGCCCCAACATTATATTTACTTGACATAGTGTCAACCCACTTACCCCTGTGTCGGATCGGTGGTTAGTTAGACTGGCATATTTGCTGATACCGATATGAACCGATATGACAAATAAGGGCTGATACCCAGGGTTGGGAAGTAACGGATTACATGTAACACCGTTACGTAATCAAACAAACGTAAAAATAAAACTATAAATAGTAACGTTTTACAGTAATTTTTAAAATGTGTAATCTGGATTACAGTAACGGTTGTATAGTAATGGGGAGTACAGGCTTGGTTACATTCATCCCCTTCCCCTCATCAATTTTAGGCCTATAAAAATAAGTTATAACACCAAACAATAAAAGAATCAGTCGAAATAAAGTACGCATGACACATGACTGGGCGGGCTGCGCTCAGTGTGCTGTGTGTCACTGCTGCTGCTGCCCATAGCACTGCGCAGTGTGGGCACACGAGCAGCGTCGGTCCCAATTCATAGCGTGATCTGTAGCCAGCAGACACTCCTGACAGTGATCTGTAACCGGAGACGGGGTATGTGGAGCGCTCAGACGCGGGGAAACGGGTGGCTGTGGGTATAGTGAGATTCTGACGGGGAGTGCAATGATACGATAGATACTGTTCAAATGGCACACCAGTAGGCTATGCATTGCTCGCTATATGATGCGGACATAACCATAACTCTATGGATATAATTAACATGCAGCAACTGGGTGAAATCAACCCTCAAAGGCTGCTGTGTTGACCATATATGGTGGTGGTATCAAGATCATTTCAAACCAAATACAACCAAAGCGTTGATTTCTAAATGCAAACGGAATCAGTCCACGATTAATTACAGCTGTGGATCACGCATTGCAATGTCAAACTCGTCCGCTCAATCGTGCATATAACAATTGCGCTAGCAAGCTCATGTGTGTGTGTGTGTGTGTGTGTGTGTGTGTGTGTGTGTGTATGTGTGCGTGCGTGCGTGCGTGCGTGCGTGCGTGCGTGCGTGCGTCATATATTATTATATAATATAATATCCAAAAAGAACTGAAAGTAACCCCCCTACTTTTTACATTGTGGTACTCGGATTATGTTGTTATGTTACTCATGACTATTTTTTATCAAGTAACTTGTAACTGTAGGGGATTACTTTTTAAAAGTAACCTAACCCAACCCTGACGATACCGATACTTTTCCGATACCGATACAGTATTGGGACATCTCTAATGAAAACCAATACATTTTGGCAATTCCTCCATAATCATAGAATAAATACACGAAAGAATCGAAATGTGTACAAAAATGCACTGCAAGTCACTTCCAATGCATGTGTTGAGTGGTGGTAACAGGCCTGAAATGTTCACGTTTCATACACAGAAGTAAGCTGCCCGTGCGAGGCATATGTTTTCCTTCATCAAAACTGTCCTCTTTTCTGACAGAACACCTTAAAAAGATGGCAAATTGGTATTTGGGGGAATAGGACACATCATGCCCCAAATGGTCACCATTTGGAAGCACGCCCCATGCATGACATTTCAATAGAAGCTTAAGTTATGTTATTTTCTCAGAGAAACCCCTTTTCCCATGCCGTTGCCATAGTAACCATGCAGCGGTGAAGAAAAGCTATAACAGGTGGTGTGTGTGTGTGTGTGTGTGTGTGTGTGTGTGTGTGTGTGTGTGTGTGTGTGTGTGTGTGTGTGTGTGTGTTTAGACAACACTGGCTCAAGGAGAGACAAGGAGAATTCGCTTTCATCGTGTTAAGCTGCTTTGCTGTGCTCAGGGCTAAACACGCAAAACAAAATCAGCTATTAGTTGATTTATGAGTGTTATTCGTTACTCCCCCTTGTTTCTAACACCCCGTCTTCACCTTAATGTGTCCTCTTACTTGCTTCTTCGGTCTTCACTTCTTCGCAAACTTGTTTTCTCTCCGTCTCTCTCCCTCCCTCTCTCTCACTCTCTGCAACTTCTAAAAACATGCAGTAAAGTGCAGCTACTCTCATTTCCACATGGCTCTCATCTCTATCTTTTGAGATATGGAGAGTCTCTTTTCATCTTCAACCTCTGCTGTCACTTTGACCCTTTTTTCAAACCTCACACGAGCTCTCTCTCTCTCTCTCTTTCCCTTTCCCTTTCCCTTTCTCTCTCTCTCTCTCTCTCTCTCTCGCTCTCTCTCTCTCTCTCTCTCTCTCTCTCTCTCTCTCCACAAAACATGTATTATTGTCACTCCAAGATTTTGTCAAACATACCATAATAGCTCTCTCTCTCTCTCTCTCTCTCTCTCTCTCTCTATCTCTCTCTCTCTCTCTCTCTCTCTCTCTCTCTCTCTCTCTCTCCTTTCATAATCCAGTCACTTGCTCTGTCTCTGTCTCTTATTCAGACGAAGCCTATCAGCGTTTCAAAGCCAAACAAATCCTGAGGCGTTGCACAGGTCACGATTGTGCAAGAAATAAAAAAAATGTTCAGCCACATAGAGAATATGTCAATACATGAATATGTCCAGTAATTGACTCAGTCTGGATTATTCTTCAGACAGGATTTCTGTCACATTGAGACCAGACTTCACAGCTGGGAGGATTAGTATGAGTACCCATACTAAGTTAGAGTTAGAGAAAGGCTCTGGTGGAATAAAGGAAATGTGTAAAATTGGAAGCTTCCATGCAGGGGCCCTAGTTCTGATGGAGGCCCAGAAAGATTTTTGCATTTAATTTATTTATATTCATATTGTCGAATAAATAACGTTGTCCAACAGTGTTCCATACACAGCACCATATCACCTTTTCCCTAAATAAATACTTATATGTTATTGTCATTTCCCCCTCTCACATCAGTACCAGTAAGACGCCCTGAGGGCGAGAAGCGACCTTGGTCGAGGTCGCGTGCATGCATCCACCTAGACTCTAGGGTAACAAAATGTACTGTGGCCCCTCGGCCCTCGTGCAGGTGCCCAGTTATCTCCACCCCTCCAGGTGCCCACATGTCCCTAGTACTCAGATGATTTTGGTGCCCAGTTGTCGCTAGTGCCCAGATGGTTTTGGGTGCCCACCTGTCCTGTTTCCCCCAGGAATACCACCTTCAGAAGTACCCTAGCCTCGGTACCCAGGCTTTTATTTTCGTTTGCTACGGCTCAAAAAAATGAAAGCCTGGTGGGACCGTGAGACATTTCCTCGTCTAGGAGTGGGAGTGAACTACAGTGCAGAGGGGGCGTCGCTCACATTAGTGACGTCAGTTTTCTCTGCTGTTTACTACCAGGGAGGGGAGGGGCGGTGGGGGGCAGGGAGGGGGGTGGTTGGTGGCTCGGATCGGTGAACCAATATTCTCCAGCGCTTGCTCCAAGTGTGCCCACCCCTCTAGACCAGAAAGCATGCTGGCTGGGCCAGGCTAGTATAGTACCCTGATGAGAAACATGGGAACATAGACAAGCTCTAAGTAGAGATAGCTCTAATATGTATCTAAATTCCAGCTTACATGCTGTCTATCCCAGAAGACAACACTAATACCCTGTTTACACTTACTGCAGCATTACAAGACAAGTCATCTTGAATTATCAGATTTCTATCTGGCTGTGTCTAGCAAAACAAAATGTAATTGCACCGAAGGCGCAGATGGATTGAAATCCGATCACAATGAGATCGCAATCCAATTGACTCAAGACGCATTGTAATGCTAATCATGTTTTCCTTAAGCCATACCAAAATCCAAAATAATTCTGAGTGAAAGTCCCAGCGGACTGATCATGCACAGCCCTGTTCAGTGTTGCCATGTCTGCTTTTTATAAGCGACTTTGGGCTTGTTTTTCTGCAAAGTTGCTTGTAAATATCAGTAGTTGCGGGTTGCAGGTTTTTGGGCTTTGTTTGTAAAATGTAGTTGCTTATTTGGGCTCTACACAATTAGAGAATGTAAAATAATTGTTACTTCAACGTTTTCCAACAGCATTGAAATGTGGACAAAATCTTAGCCAACGATGACAAAATATTCTTCAGTTTTGGGTCTGCGAGGCTAAATGTCATCAAATGGTGGCCCGTGGCTCAAATGCAGAATAAATAATGGGCCTTGATAGGAAAAGGGTTGAAAACCACTGTCATAGACCATGCTTATTTCTCCTGCAAATTCTGGCAACACTGACCCCGTTGTGTGTATTCAGAGGAGAAGCAAATGGGGAGCAACGAGGTACTGAATCACTGATGAAAATGCATTGAGATTCTGGGCTGTCATCGTTCTTCTCTTCTGTTGCTCTCTTCTAGTCTCTACTCTCAATTCTGTATTTCCTTCATCACCTTAAATTTGCTTCTCCCTTCTTGCCGTTCGTCCTCTTTCCTTCTTTGCATTCCCTACATTTTCTCTTTTGCCTCTCATCATCTTTTCTCTCTTCTCTTGTGGTCTTTTCCATGTTTCCCCGTCCACTTACATCACTATAGTATTACCAATGGTAGCTGTAGTGCCCAAGTCCAATACTTTGGCACTGCGTGGTTGCCGACGGCCAGGGACAGGGCTAAATACCCTCTGTAACCATGGCCCTGACCATGCCCCATTGTGACATCATCAATTAACATAGTCAAAGTCATAATGGCTCTTACAGTAGCCATAGCTACAGTAGAAGCCACAACCTACTGTAGGACAATACAAGAGGAGTGCCCTTGTCGCCAAAAGGTTGCCGGTTCGATTCCCCGGACGGGCAGGAAAAATCTGGGTCGGGAAGTGATTGGTCATCACTCAACCAACACCACTGAAGTGCCCTTGAGCAAGACACTGAACCCCCAACTGCTCCAGTGGAGCTGCTCAGTGGCCAACGGTATAAGACTGTGGTTGTACTGGTCAGCTCCCAGTTTTTAATGTGTGTGTTTCTATGTGCACGGCGTTGCCCCTTTATTTACCCTGGGTAAATAAAGGGGGAAAAAAACACAAGCTTGTAGATCTGCTATTTTCAAAAGATTTGTATACATTTAAAAACTTTAAATGGGAAATTCTGCACAATGAGCATTTTCTACTTTTTGTACTTTAAAGGGATAGTTCAGATTTTTTGAACTTAAGTTGTATGAAATACTTGCCATTAATATAGTGGTTGCAACTGTATTAATTGATTGCCCGAGTCCCATGGTGGGAGTTCTGCTCTGGTTTTGATCAATATTAAGTAGTTCCGGTCATTTTGTGGGGGGCACTGGGGCCACGCAGTAAAAGTAAATGAATCCACAAAACGAAAGTAATTTGTATTGTTGACCTATTTCTAAAATATTAGCGCGACTTTCGTTCAACTTTGACCCCTCTATCACATAGGACTATTTTTTGGGCGTAGTGATATGGACACAAAAAACATAGTTCTGTGTGATAGAGGGGTAAAAAAAGAACGGAAGTTGCACTAATATTTTAGAAATAGGTCAACAATACAAATTACGTTAGTTTTGTGGATTCATTTACTTTTACTGCGTGGCCCCCAGTGCCCCCCTAAAAATGACCGGAACTACTTGATATTTAACCAAAACCAGAGCAGAACTCCCACCATGGGACTCGGGCAATCAATTAATACAGTTGCAACCACTATAGTATAAGTATTTCATACAACTTAAGTTAAAAAAATCTGAACTATCCCTTTAATTACGTTTACGTTACACTTTTGTACTTTCACTCAAGTACATTTTGAATTCCGGACTTTTACTGGTAACTTGAGTATTTCTATACTTTTACTTAAGTGATACATTCGAGTACTTTTTCCACGACTGACTAAATGCGGCATTAGTCATGGAGGAAGTATGCCGGGACGCGGTGTTCAGTGATTCAGAAGTATGCCGGGTGGGCCTGGGCAGTGGCTCAGCGGTCCAGGCACCTTGGCTAAGGTAAGCCAACTTTACAGTATGACGCGGGTTCGAGTCCTGATCCCGACGAACTTTGCTGTGTGTCCTCCCCCCATCTCTCTCCCCCTTGCTGTCTACCTACTATCGTCTGTCAAATGAAGGCAAAAATCACACCCGTGTGAACTGAGTGGTGCAACTCCCCTCTCCCCCCAACCCCCCCTCTCTCTCTCTCTCTCTCTCTGTCTCTCATTAGCAGGCAACAGTGCAGCACTATCTCTCTCTCTCTGTTTCTGGCACAACAGCGCCACTTTTGCCCCTACTGCTACTCATAGTCACATAGGTTAACGTCACACGGTCACATAGGTTAACATGGACATTGCTGTTCCTTGGAGTGGTTGCACCACTCAAAAATATCTTAAAAAACGCTATGTTCAGTGATTCAGAAGAAGTGTAAGCGACACCATTAATGAGGAAATGACCGACGTGTTGTGTTTTAGTGGGGATATTCTCTGTGGATATGCCCAAATTCTGGAGGATCAAATGTATGCATAATTCATATGCTATGGAGTACTACGTTCACGGATATAGAGCAAAGAAAAAGGTACTGTATAAATTTGCTTTAGAGACGTTGTGAGGTCAGAAAAATACTTTATTGAATTTATTTCTATTATGATTTTTTTTTTCTTCTGAGGATTAAAACCAAAAAGGCTGTTGGACATGTCTGGCCTGCATATCACCCATACGTCTTCTGGCTTTGAAATCCGGCCAAATTGAATTTGTAATTGAATAGCTGCTAATTTATACAACCGTGATGAAGCATAAATTAGGCTTACGGGCATGGTTCATTAATACAGTACCTACAGATGCACACAGTAAAGACACATGAACAAACACATGCATAATTGTATGCGCACACACATGTATGCACACACACATGCATTTGCACATGCATGCTCGCAACACACGCATGCTCACGCAGGCACGCAGGCGCGCACACGCACACGCACACGCACACACACACACACACACACACACACACACACACACACACACAGTCCATAGTACTACTGCATGTTAATGAGAATCACAGTTGCGCACGCCATAAAATCACTTAAATTCAATTACACTGTAAAGACACTAGTACAAACTAATGGCTGAATATATTATGGCAGCATATTTGGCTTCATTTCATGTAGGTCAGTGTACAGAGACAGGAACAGAGGGCAAAGAGAGAGAGAGAGAGAGAGAGAGAGAGAGAGAGAGAGAGAGAGAGAGAGAGAGAGACCATATGGTCTGTGCACTAGCTGGCTGAGCCACCGGGCACCCCAACCACAAAACCATTAAAGGGACATTTCACCGCTGGAAGAAACGCAATGTTAATAGTATTTGTAGTAGATAGCAGTAGTAGATAGTAGTAGATGTAGTAGATAGCAGTAGCACCATTTGAAAAATAATAAAGTCTGCATGTGTGTGATTTGACTGGATTGCTGAATAACTACAATGACCATAATGCTTTGGTGCACTGCCCCTCCTTGTGGAGACTGCACGAAAAGGTTAGAGAACTACTGGTTTGGAAATAAATAAAATCACACCATAATGTTGTAATCATTTTCGACCTCTGAAAAAGAAAACAACAAAAATGTATAAAAAAAAGAATTATATATCTATAAAAACATCACACCCGTGTGAAGTGAGAGGCTCAAATATTAAAGTCTAACTCATGTTGATTAGGTGATGTAATGGTGATGTAAAACAAACGGTGTCAAAACAACTATTGTTAATGATGGCATTTAATGTTTGTGTTAGGGACGTAAGATGACGTACATTTTCCCTTAATTGTCAATGGCGTTTTTAAAACAAACATTGATCTAAAAACAAACATTAAACCTGTATATAGGGGCTAGCGTCCCTCAAAAACCCAGACACATAGGGATAGATGTGGCCAGTCTTAGGCGCGTTGGCACCGGGAAAAAAAAGAAAAAAGGTTGAATATCACTGCAGTAGTTGAGCCACTGACTGAGACGAACACGTTGCCAACAAGTTTCATAATGAAAACAGGTTTAATCAATATTTTCCTAGACCTATTTTATACTTGCGAAATAAAAACAAACATTTAACCTGTATATAGGAGGGGCTTAGTCTGGTGGAACCAATCCCCCTGCTGGACAACATTTGCATTCAGCCAGAAGGGTAAGTCTGGTATCTCTCGGGCAGAGACGATGTACTCCGGACCAATTCTGTCCGGAGCGATATGCGGCTGTATGGGGCCGCTAGAGGAGCGATATGCGGCTGTATGGGGCCGCTAGAGGAGCGATATGCGGCTGTATGGGGCCGCTAGAGGAGCGATATGCGGCTGTATGCGGCCGCTAGAGACAGGATCAACACGAGACTTATGACATATTGAAGCTGTGCCACAGCGCAAATGTAAACTCAACCTAACAAGACTACAACTCGAAATTATTAGGGGATATCAGATTTTTGTCCCGCTGCTTCCGGGTTCATCGTTTCTGCTTGAGAGAGCCCAGATGCAGGCAGGAGGAGGGAACTTGGGAACTCAATACTGCCGCAATCTGGCAGAGTCAGGTTAGGAAGTGGCAGTGGTGGCCTAAGGGTTAGAGGAGCGCCCTTGTTGGTTGCCGGTTCAATTCCCCGGACAGGCAGGAAAAATATGGGTGGGGAAGTGATTGTCATCACTCACCCAACACAGCTGAAGTGTCCTTGAGCAAGGCACTGAACCCCCAACTGCTCCCCCTGGAGCTGCTTAGTGGCCAACAGTATAAGACTGTGGTTGTACTGGTCAGCTCCCAGGTTTGAATGTGTGTGTGTGTGTGTGTGTGTGTGCGTGTGTGTCTGTCTGTGTGTTTCTATGTGCAGGGCGTTGCTGAAAATGAGCACCTGTGCTCAGCTACATCCCTGGGTAAATAAAGAATTTTTAAAAAAAAAGAAAAAAAGGCGCCCCTCAAAAATCTATAATTATACAAAAAAGAGAATTACAAATAAAAAATAACAACACATTTCACAATCTAGCTGAAAGCTAGTGAAATTATAGGTAGGTCTTTAGTTTGCTTTTAAACAAAGACAATGTGGTCGCAAACCTTAAATCAATAGGTAGAGAATTCCACAGAGTATAGGACCATAATGACTAAAAGCACCATCACCTGATTTAGAGTTTATCCATGTTATATTGAGGAGACCTTTGTTCGGATGATCTAAGGCGCCGTTCTGGGTTCTATAGCATACTATATGGTATACGGAGGCGAGCCGAGCGAGGCACAGAGTGTGACAGCTACACGGTAATGTTACCTACCAAAGAGAGGACGCGGTGACAGTGACATCACTGTAGATTAGATACATCACATTAGTCCCTGTGGGGGGCCAGCTGAGGAAGTCACCCCGACCCGACACACCCTGCATCCACAGTAAGAACACTCAGTCTTCATTTAATCCATTGAGACCTGGAACGCATCCATGTCACGTTAGCGTTTAACCACATTAACCATTAACCCATTTTGGGGCGGGAACCCCTTTTGGTGTTTTAAACATGTTATAATTTAGCTATTGAAAAATAGCAGATCTACAAGCTCATAGCGCGCCACCGAGTGGCGCGCTATGAACTTGTAGGTCTGCTATTTTTGAAAAATCGTTAAAATATGCCTCAAATCTTTCCGAAAATTGTCATGATTTAGAAAACTTTTTTTTTTAATTTCGATGTCAGGCCTGAATGGGTTAACTCCCCAGAGTGTACAATTGGAACCAAATGGACCCGTGAGGGTCCATTCGGTTCCAATTGAATACTCTCGGGAGTGACATTAACACTATGGATTTTACTGGGTGCACTACATTACATGCAAAGACCGCACAGCACGTACACACGTACTCACGCAGACACACACACGCGCGCGCTCACATATACGCACACACTTGCGACACCGTGTTCGTTCCCCACAAGGGCATATAGGAGACATGATTGTCTGACTCAGCAAAATGCCGAGCATAAATCATCACCCTCTCCTGAGAGATATTACTGAAATGTTGATTAAAAAACCTATAGCCTATACTGAATGCTTAAATGAAGAAAGAAAAAGACTTCTTAAAGTGTTTTGTGGGGGCAAAAGCCCTCAGGTACTTCCTGACCATGTTGGTCTATAGTACGGTGGTTTCAACCTATTTCATATCAAGGCCCATTGTTTATTACCCACGGACCACCATTTGATGAGATTCCAGCCGCTCAGACCCAAAACTAAAGAATATGTTGTTGTTGTTCGATAAGATTTAATCCACAATTCCATGCTGTATTGATTGTGGTGCCATAGGAGAGACAACAGGCGTTGATGAAAAATAACAATTCTTCTACATTCTCTAATTGTGTACTTCTTGTAATTAAAGTAATGCAATGTTTAACAATAATACCTCTTGAGAGTGTAAAATGAAACCAATTGGACCCAGGTCCACTTGGTTAAGGGTTAAAGATCTATAAGGGTCCATTTAGCTTGTAACTCTCCATCATTTAGCTGGGGACCATCTGGAACCCCCTCAATGACCACTGGTGGTCCCCGGACCACTGGTTGCCAACCACTGTTAGAGAACTGGCTCCCAAGCATTTTAGCTGGAGACCCAAACCCAGTCCCCCGGGAACCATAGTGGATATAGCCGATCTACAAGCTCACATATGTGTCACAATTCAATTGAATTTCTTTTTATTTCTTATTTATTCACGAAAAACATTTTAAATAATAATAGATTGTTTTTAAATGTATAGGGAATTTAATAAAATAAAATACATATTTAACTTCCCGTAAAAATGTTGGTCCGTGACCCACTGTATGGGAAAAATCACACCCGTGTGAACTGAGTGGTGTAAGGTCTTATATAGTCTGATCAGCTGTGGTCTGACGTAATGTCTGACGTAATGAAATCACACCCGTGTGAACTGGGTGACCATAGCAACCGTGCTCATTTTTTGCGCACAGACAGACAGACAGACAGACAGACAGACAGACAGACAGACAGACAGACAGACAGACAGACAGACAGACACAGACAAACAAAGCCAGTTGTAGGAGTGGTTTACACCACTCAAAAACTGAGGTGTGTGAGGCGATCACGTGTGATCAATGACAACCAAAGGAAACCCTGTGTGTGTTTGTACCCATAATGAATCACTTTCAACCTGAGGACGTGTCATTTCAGGTGAAATGCCGCTTTTAAAAGATCTCTAAGCTCAGCACGCGTCACACTGTGACACATTTAGGCAAGTATAAAATAGGTCTTGGAAAATATTGATTAAACCTGTTTTCATTATGAAACTCAGAAGGTCATTGTCTCGGAAATGATCATACTCGGAAATGTATAATATTATGACTTTTAACAGGCCCTTTTCAATCCACAGTGGTATTTTATGCATGCATACATGGGAATAAAAGATAACCTGGAAACAGGAAAGATTACTAACAAGAGCCCTGGCTACAGCAGCAGGCATTATGGGAATGAATGGTTGGCATGGCTGGACGGGGTCCAGACCAATTACATTGCTTAGCGGAAAATAGCTGTTAAGATAATATACGGGAATGTACAGCTCAACCACAAATGAACTGTATCCACTATGCTCTCTCTCTCTCAATCTAACTCTATTTGTTTCCCTCTCAGACACACAGACACATCTGGGTGTGTGCGTGCGTGCGTGCGTGCGTGCGTGCGTGCGTGCGTGCGTGCGTGCGTGCGTGCGTGCGTGCGTGCGTGCCTGCCTGCATGCGTGCCTGTGGGCCTGCGTGCGTGCGTGTGCGCCACGTGTGTGTGCAACTGTGCGCATGTGTGTGTACCTGGGTGCACCTGTGTGCCAGCTTATGCATATGTATGTGCCAGCTTCATATACAGTAGAAGCATTTTATGTTGCCTTGGCTCACTGCAATGAAAGCTCACTGCATTCACATTTAATTATGGAGAGAGATGTGCAGCCCTTAAACAGCAGATGCTACACACAGAGTGCACACACACACACACACACACACACACACACACACACACACACACACACACACACACACACACACACACACACACACACACACACACACACACACACACACACACACAAACAATTTCATACTGGTGTTGAATATATCATATCATTTACATGACTATGAGACTACGAAACAAAACAAAAAACACATTACATTATCATTGATTAAAAACCACAACACAAACACGACTAAATGTAGAGTATGCATATTGAGAAAACAAAGATTCCCAAGGTATTAATTTGCCTCGACTGTGTTTGTTAGACTGCTGGAAGGAGGCTGCTGCCTAAAGGTGCTTTCATGTAGTGTACTACATTCTTCCCAGAACTGTCAATGTAAATACTTGACATTGAGCAATATAATTCAACATGAGATTTTTGCTGAAGTGAACAGAGTGACTGACATCCATTTGTTATTGCTGTGGGTGAATTTCCTGAGCTATAAGTAATAGTATATATATGCAGTACAAGTCTGGTAAAATGGATAGAGAGCGAGAGCATTGTCTGTCTCTGCTATAAGCACACACTGTGCTCGCTTGTTTAAGCATGCTTATCAAACACACTGGTGATACAGCTACCGATCCTGCCTTCTGCCGCCAAATTCACAGAATGTCATGTTGAATAGTGGCACAAATACATCTTTGACTAAAAAGGACAAAAATATATGAAGGATAAAGTTGAATAAATGTGACAAAAACTTTTTTGTCACAACACAGGACTAAAACTAAAATCAAAAAAGCTGCTGAGAGAAGAGAGAGAGAATGCACGACACGCACACACGCACACGCACACGCACACACACACACACACACACACACACACACACACACACACACACACACACACACACACACACACAGTTCTCCATCTATCCATGTCTGTTCCAAACTGCCTCTGGTCCCTGAATCAAATCTCATCTTTACCAATCTTCCTCTTTCATCGCGTCTCTGTCTCTTTGTCTCTGTCCCTCACTCTTTCTCTCCATCTCTCTCTCAGTCTCTCTGTTTCGACTCGTTACATTCTCTGTCTGTGTTCCACCCCTCCCCCCTCACCACCACCACTGCTCTCCCCTCCCCTCACTATTCTGTTGCCACGGCAGCAGTGTGAAGAGGTGCGATAGAGGGATGGAGGGAGAGGAGGGGTGGAAGGGAGGAAGCGGGGAGAGGAGAAGAGAGGAGAGGAGAGGAGAAGAGAGGAGGATAGGAGAGCATCACAGTTAGAAAGAACAGCAAAATGTCATTTCTATAGGAAGCCACTGCATGTGTGCGTGCGTGCGTGCGATGCGTGCGTGCGTGAGACAGAAAGTGACAGGGAAGAGAACAAACGACAGCAGAGCGGGATAGATGTCTGGACAGACAGACAGACAGACAGACAGACAGACAGACAGACAGTTACAATCAATAAATTGCAACAGCATTTAAGTCTGACCTCCATGACCACACTCTCTCTCTCTCTCTCTCTCTCTCTCTCTCTCTCTCTCTCTCTCTCTCTCTCTCTCTCTCTCTCTCTCTCTCTCTCTCTCTCTCTCTCTCTCTCTCTCTCTCTCTCTCTCTCTCTCTCTCTCTCTCTCTCTCTCTCTCTCTCTCTCTCTCAGTACTGTAATTAATGCTTAATACGGCTTAATACTTCCTCTGCTTATTTAATTAAAATGCCATCACTCTATGTTCTGCTCTAGATTGCATTCATGTACACATTGTGAGGCAGACTTGTTCTACTGCTGCTGTACTGCCTTTTGGCTATTGAACAACCAGATTTAACTTCAGGTAATCAAAAACTTAAAGAAGTGTCCCCATCTTAAAGTTTAACTATACGGTAGCTAGAACTATACGTATGGCCAATCTCTGCAAAACATCTTGGAACTTTGTTCATTAACTTTGTGATGTACAGTCGGAACTGGAGCATTCTACAGCTGCACTGGTTTTCTCTGGAATATCACACGACTAAGTCCATGTACTGTAAACGTAAAGGCTATATTGGTCACTATTTTAATCCTGCCTTTGGTTACAATCGGACAATGGTCCTTGAGGGGGTTCCAGGTGGTCCCCAGCATAAACAGCCGATCTACACAATCAGAAGACCGTTTATAGATTGGCTATTTCCACCAAAGAGATTTGGTGTAAAAGGAGTGGGCCACAGTTTGATGGTTCTAAGAAAAACCATGTTGTACCTTTCAATTATATCTGAATGGCTCAGGGATGCCGATTTATGATTTTGCCGGTGGGTGCGATTGTTCAGTTCCTCTTTGAGCATATCATTTCAATAGATGTACTACAGTACAGTAGAGCAGATGTCATCTGTGGAGAGTTGGTAATCACATGGCGCATATATAGGCGCATTAACTCTTGAGAGTGTAAAATGAGTGTAAAATAAATGTTACGCTCTCAAGAGTTAAATTGTTGTTACATTAGCATACTTAATTTACAATAAGTCTACACAATTAGAGAATGTATAAGAATTGTTATTTTTGATCAACATCTGCCTTTTAACTCTCCTATGGTACTACATCAATACAGAATACAGAATGTAGACAAAATCGTATCCAACGATAAAATATTCAAGGTTTTTTATTTTCTCATCAAATGGTGGTCTACTCTGTGGCTCAAATGCCGAATAAACAATGGGACTTGAAAAGGGTTGAAAAGCACTGATTAAAATAAGACAAAATCAGCTAAATAACAAAAGTGCAATGTGACAGCAGGTGGTCCTTTGTGTTCCTAGCTTCAGCTGTCTCTACCAACATGCATAAGTCATTAGTCAACAATGTTTATTGCTGGTGGTATTTGTATGAGAATAATGGTGAGTTGTAAATGGTGCATTTATATTGCACCTTTCTCCAAAGCGCTTGACAATGTGCATCACATTCACCCATTCGCGTGCGAAACCATGCAAGGCAACAACCTGCTCATAGAGAGCAGTTAGGGGTTACATGTATTGCTAAAGGTCACTTTGAACCTTTAGCAATACATTGAGCCTTTGAACCAAGAGCCTTCCAATTCCATGACATCTGCTCTACTGTACTGTAGTACATCTATTGAAATCATATGCTCAAAGAGGAACTGAACAATCGCACCCACCGGCAACATCATAAATCGGCATCCCTGAGCCATTTCTACAGACAGAGATATAATTGAAAGGTACAACATGGTTTTTCTTAGAACCATCAAACTGTGGCCCACTCCTTTTGTCTCTCTATGCTATACACCAAATCGCTTTGGTGGAAATATAAACAGTCTTCTGATTGTGTAGATCGGCTGTTTATGCTGAATTAGTGCTCCACAGAATGCCATTAGGGTTCATGTGGTTAAACAGTGTGTCTGGATGAATACACAACTAAAAAACAGACAACTGCAGTGCAGTAACTAACTCAAAATTGGCCTCCACAGCATGCAAAGATCTAACACACTCTCCTAGGACATTACTGCTGAAAACAGGATTTCATCAGGTCTGTCGATGAGAATACAAGTGAACCAGTGTGCTGTACTTATTTGTAAGGCTGTTCGTTCATATAGCCTACATTTTGTGAAAGGAATTTAAAGACACGTGGAATAGTGTGCAAACAACAGAATTGTATTTGGCCGGTAAACGTTTGTATTCCCTCCAGCCCCCTGCAAGCGATTTAAAGTGATACTGCGTAACTTTTTTTAAACGAAATAAGTTACTCCTCAACGCTAGATGGCTGAAGGCTGGAAACTATTTTTTGGCTCCTGACCAATGTGTGTTTTATGTGTTCCACAGGAATATGCACTTACTGTATGCACAGTTACTGTATGCAGTGTATGCCTACTGCCTATTCAGAGAGTATTGTTGATGCTCCTGGTGTGGTTTATAAATATAAACAGCTTGTCATACAAAACAGTGGAATGGAACTTTTTGACAGATGGATGAGTAGCTGGCCGCAGCTGAAGGTAATATTATGTTTGGCCATATTTCACACTGGCATACAGAAACGCCTAAATGAAACATACAGTATACCCACATTAGGTTATTACCTTCAGCTGTTGTTTATCTACCTATGAATAATATTAATATCCATGATAAACCTCATCTCCTTTCTGTCAATCTCAAGCGGTGTTGTGTGTAACTGATGTAATGGTTGCTGCCCTGTCACATTCAACAATAATGGTTGGCCACCGGGCAGCTATTTACTTCTTATTTGCACTGATGGACCAAATCACTTGAGTCAAAGTGAAAAGTTGCTCTGTCAGATTTGCATTTTGCACTGGAGTACTGGAGTAAAGTACATTTTATTGCTGTATTGAAATTTAGTTCCCCCCAAGATTTTCCCAAATTTCCAGAAGTCATCCATCAATAATAGTGAAAATAGCAGATCTACAAGCTCGCATAGCGACACATTGTGAGGCTTATGTACATGTACGTTGTTACTGTCCGCATAAAATTGAGAGGATGTAAACTTTTAATAGTCCGTCCGTGGCTCCTAACAGCTGGGTAAACGCAGAGGATGAATTTCACATATGCCTTAAGCAAATGTACAAATACCCCAACAACAACACAACGTTTTGAACGCTCTCCTTGCCTGCTTCACTCTACCGTCTATCATTCCAATAGTTTTCTGCCTGAGGCTGTGTGTGTGCGTGTATGCATGCGTGCACGAGTGCGTGTTTGTGTGCATTCATCAGTGAGTGCGTGCCTGTACTGTAACAGTATAGCTGCATGGCAGTGGCAATGCTGATGAAATGCCTGTTGTTTACTCAGTCAACACGTTTTCCTGGCTGAGGTTATAAAAGGCACATTAGTTAAAGAAACGCATTAGTTAAAGATAAGCATCCTGACCTCCCATCCTGACCCCCCAAAAGCGACCTTGACTCCTCCACTCTGCCTCCTCGCAATAAGCCTCTTCCCTCCAGGTGTCAGTCAGACGATTGTTTGGCAGGGCTCCGCACCTCTCCCTTTAGCGCCCTGTGCTGCTGCTGGCCCTCGATCCACGCTATGGCTGTTCCAAGAAGCACTCGGCTGCAGAGAGGCTACACCGGTTCCAAGGCTCACATTTAATTATGGCTCTCATTCACGTGGGCCATTGTTATTACTGTCAGCCTTGCTCTGCACTGCACAGGAAAACAAATGGCCTCAGGGGCTGCCCAGGCCCACCCTCTCTCCACCTCCTCCTCTATTCCAACCAACCCTCCCCCCCCCCGGCCACCCTCCCACCCACCCCCATTTCCCTCTCCATCTACTGTACTATCCATCCTAACCTCATCCCTCTTTTTGCCTTTACAATTTACAATGTAGGCATTTAGCAGACGCACTTAATCCAGGGCGATGTACAGTAACAAGAACAAAACATGGGAATCAAAATACATAAAAATAGTCAGCTTCCTAAAAAGCTGACTCACTCCATCTCCATCACACATCATCTCTCTCTCTGTCTGCCCTTTTCTACTGTGCCTCCCTCGTCTGTTTATTTTTCTGTGTTTGTTATTACTGCCCCCAATCCTTTCTGTTTGTTGGTGGCCTTTTAACTACTTTGACGTGGCATCGCTTTTTATTTGTTCATTCAAGCATAGGTAAAATAGCAGATCTACAAGCTCACAATTTGCCGTGATGCGAAGCATTGTGAGCTTGTGCATTGGCTATTTACGCTATTCGTCACACGACAAAGTACTTGTAAAAGGGCCTAAGTGCACTGGTGGTTAACAGTTGTTTACAAAGGCACTGACTTCAAAAAGTTATGCATTCTTAACCATTTTACTAATTAATGGATGTATTCACTAATTCCTTTGTTTAAATTCGGGGCCACAGAAACCCATCCCAGCATGTATCGTAGCAGAGGGAAATGAGACAGCCTGGAGTCCTTTGTGAGCTTGTTTGTTGTCTGAAATTTGTAATTCGGAGTTGCCTGCTATCACTACAGACAATTAATGATCATTACAAAGCAAAGCTTCTGAAGTTTAGAGGCTGACAAAAATGCACTACTTAATCTGAATGTGAGCCTGATATTAAGACTCACAAAACAACCGATTGCATCCAATTATACACTACAAACGCCTGATTAGATTCAGATTAGAAGAGTTAAATTCATTGTGTGAAATTACTTGACTACTTTCAATTTTCCATTGTGGATTGAGACAATAAATGTGACAGTGTTGTTTGGAACAGAGTGAATTGCTGTTTGGACTGTGCTCTGAGCACATGTACTATTAATAAACCACTACGAGAGAAGAGGCTCTCAACTCTAGCACTTCCATTTTTACTGGGTTTATATTAGCCAATCAACCAGTTGATTGTGTTCAACAATATCCAGTAAAACAAAAACAAAAAGAAAGAAGAGATAAATAAGTCATACTGCATCACACTAATGGATTTCACCAATCAGCAATAGCAAAAATATATCATCTTGAAATGAAACTCCCCATAGTCCCACATACTCTATCCTTGTTTCGCAGTGGTTTAGTTGACTGGAGCTCCCAAAGGGTAAAAACTGACATAATGGGTGGTTATCTTTTTATCAGGCTTCTTACCCATAACCATTTGATTTATATTCTCTCTTTAATTCTAATGTTGAATGTCGATGCTCTCTGTTTAATAAGTCATGCGGTTTCACTGAAAACGTTCAACATGAACTCAAGAAAAATATTTGTCTTTAACTTTCAATGCACTGGGTATTTGAGCTTTACTTTGCTTTAGAAGTGGCACCACACCCAATGGAGTTTATTTATCTTCAATTTTTTGTTTGTGTAAATTCCAAGGACAGCCAGGGTGCACAGAGTTGTTTGTCTATACAAACACGTGGATCAAATATTTATGAAGCTCATGAGTCAGGCTGTCAGAGAAATCTCAGCAAGGCAAGGTTGACATCAAAATGTCTCGCAGGCCTGGTGGAAAAACATTGTACAAACACAGGGTGGCACAGGCCGGGGTACAGTTCCTGCCCCCCACCGTGAAGATGGTAATGGGTTCGATTTGTCAATGGAAAATGTAGTACTTTTAGTTTTTATTTTAGTTTCTTTCAGAAATACATAATTAGTTTTTAAGGTAGATTATAGCTTAGTTTACATGATATTTATTTTCTTAATTTAAGTTTATGTTTTATTACCAGTAAATGTAGTTTTAAATTCAGGGCATTGGAAAAGGGACTGTTTAACACAAACTGGACAACATAAAGAAAGCGAGGCAACGCCTGTACCAACACCTCAGGCAGGAAGTTCAAGGTGTCAGAGGTCTATCTACTCTACTCAGTTACAACCAGTGGTGTAAAGTAACTAAGTACATTTACTTAAATTACAATTACTTACAATTTTGAGGTATTTGTGCTTTACTTGAGTATTTCCAATTTCCAGTAGGCTACTCTTACTTCTACTCCACTACATCTCAGAGTCAAATATTGTACTTTTTACTCCGCTACATTTATTTGAAAACTTGTTACTTTGTAGATTTTGATTATTATTACAAAACATACATTAACCACTTCAGGCCTACTGTACATTTTGGCCATTTGAAAATAGCCGATCTACAAGCTTGTACTTTTGTACTTGTACTCAAGTAAGTTTTGAATTCCAGCCATTTGTGAGAGAAGAGGAGTAATGGAGTATATCTATATTGCAGTATTGATACTTTAACTTAAGTAAAACAATTGAGTATTTTTTTCACCACTGGTTACAACCCAGAGCATTATCCTGCCAGGGGCCATCTGTATGACACAGAGATGGAAGATCTCATGATCCTGCCAGGGGCCATCCCATCTGTATGACATAGAGATGGAAGAGCTCATTTGGACCTCCGAGTGCTGTGGAAGGTGGTGACTGGTGAGGTCAGCTGAGCCCGGCTGCAGGGCATATATTCGACAAGCAGGTGCTTGGGTTATACGACAAAACATAGTCTCGCGTTGCCAGACTGTTGCCTCTCGCAATTTTCAAACGCTTCCGTCATACAGTCTGGAGCAACGGAAGCTCTGTCATGAGTAAGCGATACAGCGGAAGTGGAGCCTCCTCCTTCTCCCTCCTCCCCTAATATAAATCATCTAAGCAAAATATAGCTTGCTGCTTAGCAGAAATGGAAATACAAAAAATAAAATGCAAAGATATTTTAAAGTATATTTCCGTGAACGGAAATGGCAGCTTCCTTGACTCGGATTTCGGGAGGTGTAGCTCCAGACTCTATATAACATTCGGAGATTGTGGAATAGTTGTCTGACTACGTGAGACTAGACAAAACATAATGATTGGGACGTACAAACATCATCCTATCCTAGTATTGGTTCCTTCCTATGGTTCTCAACCTTTTCAGGCCGTGACCCCCCAAAATCATTGAATTAGGGAAGCCCCCTATACCACCACCACCACCACCACCCTGGCAAGCACCTGGAAATACAGGAGTTGAGGCATTACATTTTGTTTGACTCGGTACCACAGATATATGTTGAAAGTTATAGTTCACAACGCAAGCTTCTTTCTTTCCTTTCCTTTCCTTTCCTTTCCTTTCCTTTATGTTGAAAAAGCTCTTGCATTGTCACTCTACTGTTATCCCGGGACCCCATGGGCACCTGGTGAGTGCGCCGCGAGTCGCGACACCCCCACTCTCACAGATCTGCGATGTCATCTCCCCCACGTTGACTGGCTGTTTTTGTTGTTTTTTTCCGCTTGGATGTCTTTGATGCGTTATTATGATCCTACACCACCACTTAGAAAAGCCCCGCTGTGATTGGCCAACTCGGTTTCCCATATGAAAGTCTATTGGCCGTTGATTGTGTTCAATTTAGGTAAAAAAGATGGTAAAAACAAGAAATGAAGACATAGTCAGACTCTTCCCCCCCATCTCTCTCCCATTTCCTGTCAGCCTACTGTCTGTCCCTCCATAAAAAAATATAAAATAAAGGCGAAAGCCGCAAAAAAAAAACAGTAAAAAAAATAAAAATAATGATGATAATAATAATAGGTAATAAACAATGAATAATCCAAAGAAGACATTAATGATGGACAGTGAAATTGAAACTGTTAAATCTGTATATACATAAAGGAATATCATAATGAAAGAGGGAGTAATTAGGAATCTCCTTTGCATTCTTGTTTGGAAGAAATGGTCTATTTGAGCAATTGAATTTTGGAACTAAAGTAAAAAATGAAAACAAAAGAGCATCATTGGACCCTAGTTCCTATCGTGTGAGAGTGAGTGAAGGCCCATGTATTTGAGTGTTATGTTTAAAGAATTGGAGAATTGATACTAATAATTGATACTAATAATACACTCTGTGACACTCTGAAATATTAAAAGCGTTAGGACCCTGGTTGTGAATGTTGTGGAATGTTTTGGGGGATGTCTGTCCCATTGTTAACAGACAGGTGATAATGGGTTAGGGTGTGTAACCCTATTGCTGAATGGATCGACCAACTAATTTGCATGTGATCCTTTTAGTATGATAAGTAGAGTGGATATTGCCTACTCCTACAGTATAGTGTGAATGGAGTGGAACATGTATTGTATATAGGATTGGGAATCATTTGCATTCAAATGATTTAGACTGGAAAATACTTAGCCTCCTGCGACAACTTCTGAAAGGTGATACAAACAACTCTGGCTATTGGTCATCCCTACATTTTGAGTACAATGTTAAGCATCCCTAAGATCACGGTATACCAACTGCACGCAGCAATACAGTCATTGTATGAACTCTATCATGGTCAAATCTCACACATGCATGTTTAAACTCATGACATTACTGTGTCACATATCTGAAAAAAGCTCCCTTGAAAAGTGCAGCTCTGCAACAACTCTGTTATTTACACAGATATTTATACATTTATATTTAAACATGCATTTTTGCTTCTTCCTTTCATTGAGATTGTATTATTTAAATGTTCAAGTAAGGCAACAAGGTTCAAATTCAGGGTAGAATAAGAAAGTAACATAATGCAGCTTTAACATTATTATTTTTTACTGAATCTGATCGTTCCTTTTATAATGTTTCATTTGCCTAATGTTTGATATAAAAGGAATATTGCCTTGCTGTTGGGAGCAGTGATTGGCGTGTTTTGTTCTATTGTTGGGTTGTCCCGCCCCCCTCACTCTGATTGGAGCATCAGGGCCCTCTGTTATTATTTAACAAGAGTTTGGACTGCTTGGAGTCACTTTATCTCTGTTGTTGTTAAGAGCTGAACTTCTCCTTTCTGCACTAGCCGAAGCATTTGTTTGTTTTCTTAAAAAAAAATAGTAGGCCTATCAGTTTATTTGGGCAGGTTTTGAGTTATGGCTTTACTACAAACATTGAAGTCTTTGGTCAACCAGAGACTATCTGCTGCTGCTGAAGAGATATTTGGGGTCGTTGGTAGAATTCTAACAGAGTACGAGGATGAAGCTTTCCACATCAAGCAAGAAACTGACCGCCAACGCAGACTACTGGATATGGTTTTACAACCAATCTTGAAACTACACAGTGCAGGTTGGTAAAACGTTTAGTATGTTAACCTTTACTACGTTAAATGTTAAAAGCTTGAACATGTTTGAACACAGTTGGAAGAGGAACTCTCAATCCATTCATGTTAGGGTTAAACTTGCATTCAAAAACATTATCTGTGGATATATCTGATAGCAATAGGTTGTAGCTAATGAAAAAATATATTTGAGAAACAAGGAGATGCTTGTTTTAGAAATGAACCATTGTTGAAGTAAGAAACAATCATGACACTTTTTTTTGTCATGTTCAAACATGTAATGATGTGTTTCTCCTCTGTATCTTCTGTCTAGACTCTATGCACCTCCTTGTGTGTAAAGAGGAGGTATTCCCTAAGCAGCAACAGGAGAGAACATCCAGTCAGGTCCAGGAGGAACCAGCGCCTCCACAGATTAAAGAAGAACAGGAGGAGATAACCTCCAGTCTGATCAAAGATGAACCAGAGTCTCCACAGATTAAAGAAGAACAGAAGGAGAGAACCTGCAGTCTGATGAAAGAGGAACCAGCATCTCCACAGATTAAAGAGGAACATGATGAGCTACTTCAAAGATCAGAGGAGGATGGTGGAACAACAGAGACATTAATATCAGTGAAACATGAAGATGATGATGAAAACATGCAAACAGAACATATAGCCAGCACCTCATCTAAAAGCATGGAAACACAAGCTGTTGTAACTGTGTGTGGAACATCACAACCAACTAGTGATGACCAGCTCCTCTCTTCACACTGTTCTGAATCTGACATCACTGAAGACAGTGATGAGTGGAATGAGACCACGGATGACCAGTCAGGTTTAAACACACTGAAATCACACAATACACAACACATGGGAGGAAATACTTTAAGCAACAAGCTGCTCCATGACCTCAAATCACCAAAAGAAAGTAACTCCATGAGAAGTCACACAGGTAAGAAATGTTTTAGCTGTGCAGATTGTGGCAAAATGTTTAGCCTAAAGGGAAATCTGAAGAGGCATGCAATGACTCACACAGGGGGAAAGCCCTTTACGTCACACAGGTCACGTCACACAGGTAAGAAATGTTTTAGCTGTGCAGATTGTGGCAAAATGTTTAGCCTAAAGGGAAATCTGAAGAGGCATGCAATGACTCACACAGGGGAAAAGCCCTTTACGTGTACAGTTTGTGGCAAGGCCTGTAGTCTAAAGACTGATCTAAAATTACACATGAGGACTCATACAGGCGAAAGGCCCTTTACATGTACGGTGTGTGGCAAGGGCTTAGTTCGAACGGCTGATCTAAAAATACACATGAGGACTCATACAGGGGAAAAACCATTTACGTGTACAGTTTGTGGCAAGGGCTGTAGTTTAAAGCCTGGTCTAAAAAGACACATGATGACTCATACAGGGGAAAAACCATTTATGTGTACAGTCTGCGGAAAAGGCTGTCAAACAAACGGTACTCTAAAATCACACATGATGACCCATACAGGGGAAAAGCCCTTTACGTGTACAGTTTGTGGCAAGGGCTGTAGTCATAATAGGGAATTAAACATACACATGATGACTCACACAGGGGAAAGGCCCTTTATGTGTACAGTTTGTGGCAAGGGCTGTAGTGTAAAGACTGATCTAAAAAGACACATGATGACTCATACAGGGGAAAAACCATTTATGTGTACAGTCTGCGGAAAAGGCTGTCGAACAAACAGTACTCTAAAATCACACATGATGACCCATACAGGGGAAAAGCCCTTTACGTGTACAGTTTGTGGCAAGGGCTGTAGTCATAATAGGGAATTAAACATACACATGATGACTCACACAGGGGAAAGGCCCTTTATGTGTACAGTTTGTGGCAAGGGCTGTAGTGTAAAGACTGATCTAAAAAGACACATGATGACTCATACAGGGGAAAAACCATTTATGTGTACAGTCTGCGGAAAAGGCTGTATTCATAATGGGAATTTAAAAATACACATGAGGACTCATGCAGGGGAAAAACAGATTTAAGTGTAAAGTTTGTGAACAGGGCTTTAGACGGATTGATAATCAAGACACACAAAGAAAAAAATTATGTTTTTTCTCCAAAGAAGGCATGGGAGGTGCTGAAAAAACAACATGAGAATCAGTGTTTGCCCACATTTGTCAAATGTCATTAATTATATGCATTCATATGCATGCACTAGTGGTGTAATTGTAACTCGCCTCTGTGTGTTGACATGTGGTCTTTGGACTAACATATTATCATAGTGTATTTTAATCACTAAGTTTGATCATTTGTTTAGATTCTCTGTATTATTTACTGTTGTCTTCATATAATGCATTGTAACAGAAACTATTTACTATATCATACCTGTACAAAAACACTGTCCATATTTTTTGTTCAAATAAAGATTTGACAGCTACATATCCTTTGTGTGTTCATTACAAGAAACTCATCACAACACAGTATGGACATCTTGTACTGTGAACAATACAGTGGATTGATGCATGATGGCATATTGTGGTAAAATGTTTAATCGCAAGGGAAGAAGACGCACACAATGATTCATTCAGGGGAAAGGCCATTTGTCTGTACAGTGTGTGACAGTGGCTTTAATCAAAGTAGTAGTCTAAAATTACACATGAGGACCCACACAGGGGAAAAACCCTTTACGTTTACAGTTTCACTGATCGGCCGCACCACCGCGCAACGCAGTCGAATTATACACACAATGGAACCAAACAAAAACAAACTGAACACATGTAGGCTAGTTTCGTGCAGATCCGCTCACAAACAAAACGACTAGTCACTCGAGTGAAGTGAAAAGGTAGGCTATGTCATGTGACTGTCATATAGGACTGTGTGTGGACAGAAAAAAGGTTTTATTTCAAATAATTAGTCACGCATGGACCGACGACCGCTCTCTTTTTTTCTAACCGTGTCATGTTTGCAGCAAGAGGAGCAGCAGCCCCAGCCTGTAGTAGCGCACGCACACACACACACACACACTGTCAGCCAGCCCGTGGTAACATACAAATGTATGTGAACATGTTGCTCTGTAAAGTTTTAAACCAAATTAAGGAAGCATTTTGACTAGCACAACTGTCACTGAATGGAAAATAGGTTACTTACTTTTATTTCAACATATTGAGACTTAAAAACTGGACATGCAATACATATATTGAAGTTGAAGTTTATTTCACCCTCAAATGGCAAAGGTTATTATGTGTAAGTTGTAAGTAGGCCTACCTGTCTATGCTGTTCTACTCTATGCACCTGGCTTGTGAAACCTGCTCCCAAAAACAATCCAAATTCTTTGACATATTACAACTTTTTTACGCAAATAGTTACTTTTCCTAGTAACTAGTTACTTTTACAATAGAGTAATTCAGTTACTAACTCAGTTACTTTTTTGGAGAAGTAACTAGTAACTATAACGAATTACTTTTTTAAAGTAACGCGCCCAACACTGGTCATATTATTACCAGCTGCTTTTATATTTGCACCGGTGGTGGTCCATAGTAAAAACTAGAAAAAGTGCTCCTCGGGGCACAGGTCTCCACCAGGGCAGGTCAGGTTGTGGCCTCCTGGTGGCGCTATAATAGGCCAATGTGAAAAGGGTGACATTTCTTCTTACGCCTTGGATGGCAATTGGATGATTTGAGGCATTTTGTTCCAAAAATGTGTTTTGCAAAAATCCACCAATGTGAAAAGGGTGGGATATATTCCTCAGCCTAGTAGGAAAGTCCGTGAAAGATTTCACATAAATTGCATGCTGCGTTCATGACTTGTTAAAAACGGGCCAATCCTGTAAACTTTGAAAGCCAATGTTAGCCAATTAGGATGGAACGGACGGACTCACGTACACACAGACACACGGATTCACACACACACACACACACACGGAGTGCAAAACATACTCTCTCCCCATGCCTTTGTCCTGGTGGAGACGAATAGCAGATGTACAAGCTCCCAACGTGTCGAGATATGAATATGATGCATTGTGAGCTTGTAGATAGGCTATTTTAACTATTGTATACATATATTTTTTATTATATATTTTGTAAAGGAATGGTTTTGGTCATACAAGGTTTCCACCTGACAGCAATATATGGTTATGTATCAGTATCAGTCAGTTTGAGCAGATTCCAAAAAACGAAAACCGCTTGAACAATGTCAAACTGTTGTGATTCTGTCATGATTGTTGTAACAGCTGAAAACTTCCCAGTTAGATCAATGTTTAAATGATGAAGTTGTAGCATAGTAGACTGATCACAACATGAAGTTATACCATGATGTCGACGTAAATGGCGCTATGAAGGATGGATAAACATGAAGAGCTCTGTCGCGAGTGACTAATTCCCGTACCAGTTGCCGTGGACTCCTCCGTGCCCTCCCGCCTCCCCGCTCCTCTGGCCACGGTGGCGGGGGGGGGAACGCACGGCAACTGGCATGAGAATTCGTCAGTCGCTTCTCTGTCACAAGCTCGCGGCCGTGGTTAGATGTTCTATTGTAAATAGCAGACCTAACAGTGGCTCGGTAATGACGACACCAGAGCCATGTATGATAATGTACGAACAACACACATTTGTGCGACCACGAAGGACTGACTATCGTAAACGATACAGACTAGAGGCACTCGGCAACAATATCGCCGAGACAGTTTGTGTATTTTTGGACCACAATTCTGGAGACTACTCCAAACAAAGTCGGACAGTGTTTTAATTAAGCTACTCCAATTTCCACATGTTTTGTTGCTGTGAAGTGAATCTTCATGCATTGCCCATTCCCATGTGATGTAGCGATCATAACAACTACTTTATATCTTGCTTGTTGTTGTTTTTTAAGTGTGAGAGAGAGAGGGGAGAGAGAGAGAGAGAGAGAGGCGTTCACGTATCAACTCGGCTCATTATTGTTTTAACGTGCGCGCAAGAGAGATAGAGTCAGAGGGAGAAGTGTGAACTGAACCCCACACACTCATGTAGGTGGGGTGATGTCACCATAGCCGCTTGCATGCATGCCCAGATGCCGCTTTGGCGTCCCATTGGCTAGAAGCAGCCAATCAGGAGTAGGGATTCAGTACACTAGCTGATGACGATGTCGCGTACATTTTGAAGGCTTTCATGCAAAAAACCAAAAAACGAATTGCGGGCGCGTGAATGCACGTGAATCCCCTCCCCACGCTCCCCCCCAGCCAAAAATCCTGTGGGAACCCCCGACAGGTTGAGAGCCACTGTAGAAAGTAACGGACTGTGATAGTGTCTCGGAGCCCCGGGGCGCAAGGCTCAGAAAGAGATCCCCCCCAACCCCCGTGGCTGTCAGAGCCCTGAGTGAGGACAAATACGTACAGTATACAAAATAAATAACAGAAAGAGAAAAAAACACCTGTATGATTCTGAGCAGATGGATCAAAATGTTACTTGCACATAGACAAGTGGAATAGACAAGTGGGGCGCCTGATGGAGGGGAACTGGTCTGAATAACGTGTTCCTTCCACGCGCTACGTCCGGCCAGGGAAACTCTCCCCTGTCAGGTGAAAAGAAGCATGCAGCATGGACTCCTCATGCATAGAAGGAAACATGAGGTCAGTCCGCTGCCCCCCCAGGTTGGCAGAGGAAGTGTAGTGCCCAGGATTACATTAGATAGTTGACACTGGGTGAAAAAATGGGTTACAAAATCATGGGATAAAAATTTAGAAAAAGTGGATTTATTTACAACTGTGTGCCTTTTCCTTCTCTTGCACACTTTGACAATGATGTGAAAGATAAACAGTAATACCTCGCTCTTTCATTTCTTTTACACTAAGATATTGTTCCTGAGGTTTTATCATACTGCTGTTCTACGGTACCTGTACTTAACTTTATTTCTATCTCATCCAGTATTATTACTTTTTTATTATAATGTTTTTATAAATATCTTTTATCTTGTTATTAAATTGTGTTGTTGTGCAAACACAGTCTCTGTGGAACCAACATTTCACTGCTTGTACCAGTATGATTATTTTGCATAATAATCAGAATCATGTCCATTCAACTGTATAATGTGTAATCTGTTGAAAATTATACAATTTAAATATTTATTTTTTATTTTTATGCTATTTTTGTATAAAATATTTATTCCTGTCTCATGTGCAATGAGACCATTTGAGTCCATCATGGGACCTTTTTCACAAAGTCTAAAAATAAGAAAAAAAGAAAAGTGATTTTTATGAATTATGTTCCAATGTTCACTTAATTACACAATTAAATCATTAATCATGATTATTTGTATGACAATTAATCATCAACTAAAATGTCATGATCGTCACAGCCCTACAATACACGCAATTAATATACACACAATTACATACAAGTTTCACGGCTTCACATATGAACTAATTGGACGGTCAAGTAGCCTAAGTAATAATGTGCAATGTGCAAACTGCAATGTGCAAACTTGCTTCTTGTGCATTATTGATTCACCACAAAGTGTATTAAAACAATCTATAAACCTACAGTATTAACAGTCAACAAGATGCCTAATTTGCACGCACGCACGCACGCACGCACGCACGCACACACACACACACACACACACACACACACACACACAGTGAGCCTCATCGGACTTCCAAGCCTTGCATTTGCTTGTTAGAGAGTTCAGTCTTTAACTCTTTTACACATATTAGCACAGAAAAGGAACGGAGTTAAAATGTTATATATTATTAAGATCTTAATAGTCTATGGTGAGCACATTTCAGAATCCATGTGCTATGATGACCCTTCTGCATACAGCATAACAATGAGGTTATGCTCTAGCTGTAGCGACTAGTTTTATATACCTGTAATATAAATTAGGGCGTGTTCCTTTTTTATGTACAGTAACTGTAAATGTGCCTTGTTTTCAAATAAAAGACACTTTCAAATGTTTTTGAAGCTTGCTCGTAACATTGTTGGCTTAATATACTTTTGATGTTGTTGATTGTTGTTGTTCTGCTATATATATGCTATCCGTTGGCCAGGTATAGTGACTTATCACCTTCAAAATGGCGCACCCCCGGAATTTGCATACCAAAGGTGCGAGGTTTGCATGCCCTATTGGACGGATTGATTTAGATCAAGAGTAATTCACGTTTTAAGATTTTCGGTCTCATCCACTAAAATGGGGGGGAACATTTTGGATGACGTCCCAACCGGAAATGACATCGAATGTTGTCCAACAGGCACTCCCAGCCTGTGGAGCGATGCGCTCTGTTATGATATCAATAAAGTTCCATCCTTTTATTAAAAGCGTTACTATTTGATAGGACGGAGACCTCCGTTTATGCCGCTCAGGGTGTTAACTGTGGACGACACCATAAAGCATTACACTTGTTTACAATAAGGTCCACCCTTTTCAATTCATCAGAACATTTAGAGTCTCTCTCTCTCTCTCTCTCTCACTCGCTCTCTGGCTCTCCAACCCTCATCCCTGTTGTCTTTCCTCCCATCCTGTCTGTCTGTCTCTGTTGGTAATTAGGCAACAGATTTTATGCCTGTCTGTCTGACAATACCAGCTCCTTAGGCAGACATCTCACTGCCAAGAGTCCCTGTCAAAACCCTGGCACAGAGGAAGTAAACACACACGCGCGCGCACACACACAGTCACACACGCGTGCGTGCGTGCGTGCGTGCGCGCGCGTGCGTGCGTGCTTGCGTGCGTGCGTGCGTGCTTGCCTGCGTGCACACATACATAACAGATCTCACCAATTGTATTCTTTCACTGCAGGGTGTTAAACTTGAGTCATTGCAGTCCTTGAGGTTCCATTCCAGATGACACTTTATATAATATATCCCTCATATTGCTCTATTGTAGCACACGGTATTGAGACCACCGGCCAGGTCACAACCCAAAAGTTGGGCCACCGCTAGATTAAAATGGCTCCCTTAATGATTCTGAAGAAATAACTTACATCTTTATATCTTCCAGTGTTTGGCCCTGAGCTGAGCTGCTAGGGCCTTCCCTCTCCCTGGACATACTGTACATGCAGTATAGCACAGTAAAGCATGGCTGATCAAATACTCTAATGTACTGCAATATTTTGTAAATACAGTACAATAATTACATTTTGGTCACACATATTCTGTCACAGAATCTACTCGCATACATAACAATGCTTGTCTGTCAGTACAATGTAGAGGTAGCCTGGATCCAGCCCTGAATCGCTACACACGGCCATTAAAAAAGAAATGTTCTGAATAATGAAGTGAAACAAAATGAAAAGTGTCAGGCTATTGTCCTTAAAGAGACAATGAGCATAATCTTATGTATTTTATCCCTGATAATGGCAGGGCACAAAATGTAGTCCATCCTTCAGTCCGTCCAACACAGTCCCAAACAAGATATCTAAAAAACGACTGGGTCTATTGCCATGGAATTTACCGATAACCGATTGTGTTGACCCTCATGGCTTTTCGTCTAGCACCACCCAAGATGTCCAACTTGCACCTATCTCAAAAACGGAATGCCGGATTACTATAGAACTTGCTGAACTCATTCGTGCTCCTGGGAAAATGGACCTGAACCATTCGAGTGACCCCATAACCTTCCCTAGTGCTCCCAGAGAGGGACCCCAAATCTATCTGTCTCTCCTCCCCCGCATGTCTGTCAGCTCTCCTAGCTGCCGACCTCACCGGGCACCACAACTGAGTCTTCTGCCAGACAATACTGTAGGTCTGTACCTTTACAAAATAATGCAACGCAAGTATGAATTTAGCGAATGCGATGCAATTATACAAGGTAATAATAGATTTAATACATTGTTTTTGTTGAACAGTGAAAAAGGCACTTCCAGACATAACAAGCCTTGAGGGAATTCTTAAGGGAAGCCTTCAAAAGTTGAAAAACCATTTTCAACGTTTGAAAGCACTCTGCTCTGCCAAAAAAAAAGTGCACTGACCAGCACCTTTTTAAAGACAGACTGTATGCAGTCACCTTTTTGTCATTTTTCATATATTTTTTAAAAAGGTGGTGCCTATTTCTAAAACTTTTAGTGTGAACATACTCCAAGAATGGCAAAGTCTGCACTCAAATATGAATTTTGTGTTCCCTTAAACGAGGACTGAAAAACACAACCTTATACAATGAAGCCTTGATTAGGCTTCATTGTATTATAAGTTCAAGCATCCTACTGTGTGTGATCATATGCATGTTAAATACACAGTACAACCCTTACTTAAAGGTCAGTTTTAATTTAGATTCAAATTAATTTAAATTAACACTCAGGGCCCTATTATGCACGTCTTAATTGTGTATCATGTGTCTGTCTCCATTGGCTTTCATATGATGAATAGCTGTGGTCATTTCATAGTTTGTTACCTGAGGGATCCTGTGACCCTGACATTTAAAAAGGCTTCCTCATTATCTCTTTCCCTCTTTCCCTCTGTCAGTCAGCCAGCCAGCCAGCCAGCCAGCCAGCCAGCCAGCCAGTCAGTCAGTCAGTCAGTCAGTCAGCCAGTCAGTCTGTCTGTCTGTCTGTCTGTCAGTCTGTCTGTCTGTCTGTCTGTCTGGTGAGCGTAGGACAGAAGCGTAGCGTCCATTGAGCCACCCTTGCATAGTCTAGCTTCTCAAAGACAACAAGATACAAGACAACAAGATACATTGAAAGCCCCTCACCCTTGTGCATGCAAATTTCTGTTGTAGCCAACCACAGCAAGCCGTCTTTGTTTTAAATGGCCCCCCATTAGCAATGAGCACCCCCCCCCTCCCCTCCCGATGCTAATTGGCCCAGTCAAAATTTGTATCCATGCTACGCGCCAGGCGTAGCCTACTCTCATACTGACACTCTTTCAATCCCACTCTTTTATCGCTCCCACTATCTACCCCTCCCCCTATTCCTTCTCCTCCTATTCTAATTTCTCTCACTCTCGCATCTCTCCATCTCTCCTATCAGTTTCCTCTCTCTTGTTTCTCATCATCTAAGTATTCAGACAAGCTAGACAACAAATTATACATCACGCGCGCGCACACACACACACACACACACACACACACACACACACACACACACACACACACACACACACACACACACACACACACACACAGTGTACATAGTGCAGATTCCCTGTTGGCACTCTGCATGCATCAGTTGTTTCAATGAGAACTCAGTGTTTTTGCCCAGCATGCTTCTTGTTGTGGCAGTCATTCACTGTCTGACATCAATATCTGATATGGAATTATCTCCACAGTAGCACGCACAGTAAACTCAACCACACGACCACACCACAGATGAGCACACAAAAATTGCATTTATGGCATGCATTATGAGATGTTCCGGAGATAATGTCCGTGGATAACAGAATTGGATACTACTGTTTCTAAATGAAAGCATTTTGTCTTGATCATTTTATTTAACACCTTCATGCATAAAACAAGACTTTTTGGTAAATGGTAAATGGTGCATTTATATAGCGCCTTTATCCAAGGCGCTTTACATAGATTGTGCATTACATTCACCCATTCACACACACATTCATACACCGATTGCAGCGGAAGCCATGCAAGGTACCAACCAGCACATCGGGAGCAATTTGGGGTTCAGTGTCTTGCCCAAGGACACTTCGACATGTAGACAGGAGGAGCCGGGATTCGAACCGCCGACCCATGGATCATTGGACGACCTGCTCTACCTCCTGAGCCACAGCCGCCCCTGGACTGGAATTTGTACTGGCTCAGAATAACTAAAAGGCCTATTCATGGTCCAGGTGAAGAGGTGACCACCAACCGAATGTTACACCGCGGTGGTCACTGCTGGACTATGAATAGGCGTTTAGTCATGGAATTTAGAAGGTCAAAAAGGTCCTCCTTACGATAACCTAAATGCCCTCCCTTCTGCCCATTAGCGATACACATTAGCGCTATGTCACAACATGCTCCAGCTCAGAAACATGCAGGCGATGCTAATTCCTACACCTTGCATTACAGACAGAGGTGAATTTAAAATAACATAAAAAACACATCCCCAGAATAGTACAACACACTACTTCACTGGTTCCATTTATAGTTCTTCACATCTCCCTCTTTTGCAAAGCTGTGACCTTCAATGCAGTCTTTGCAGCCAAACAGAATTGCCACGAGGACGAGTCATCATAACTTACTGTGTTACGACGGTGTCATTCCAGCTCGGACACATAATGTCACAGAGGCTTGGATGTGTAATGCAGAGTTATGGCGCAGTGAAAGAAAATGTGCCATAGCCGATACTGTAATATACTGTATGATATTATTGTGGGATATTCCTCTTTCACTCTAAGTGCCTGGGAGACGTTTGTTGTTTTATGCTTTGAAAGAATATGACGGGCTAAAATGCCACTGAGATTGACAGTAAATTGACAAGTTTAAAGGCTGTCACACCAAGAATGATAACTATAAAATTGGTATCCACTCAAGTGGATGGTGGAGTCTATGGTATCTATCTATATATAAAATTGAGAAGATGCACACTGTGCGCGGTTCGGTTGGCCAAGTCATAGACCGTGATGTATGCAGAGTATGCGGAAGTGCCATTTACGCCTGTGCTTTGTGGCCGTGATATGTCACTGACTTTACCTCTGCGTTTTCAACCCAGCTTTGTGGGTGTTCGCAGTTTCCCTTTCCGTGATGCGATGGACCGATTACAGAACCTTCTCAGCATGGAAAAAGCAGGATCAGTGGCCAAAGACAAATTGCTGTCTGCCTTTGTTCAAAATGTATGGTTTGTGTATGTGTGTGCCTCACTCAGATCGCAATGCCACATAGACACGTGTCGTTCAAAGTGAGTGCGCCACAGGCGCACCAGCTGCCATTATACCACAACGACAGAAGTGAACAATATCATTGGAATTCAGAGCAATTTGACACCTGACAGAAACACTGACAGCTGCTCAAAATCCATCTGAATTGACAGGATGTCACATTCAACACGTTACTCACGTCTTCACGCTTAGAGAATGATTATTGTCAGAAAATTGCTCATAGCATAACGGTGGATATGTGTGAAAAACAAAGGCTTGCAGAGACAAAGAGGCTAATCCAAGCTGTCTGTAGAGGTGCAATGTGAAATCAATTGTTTCTGGTTGCTCTGTGGCCAGTTGTGAGGTATTTGTCGCAGTTGGCAACACTGGCACCTAGCAACCGTACAGTACATATACCAAAAATCCCAAGCATTGCTGTGATTATTGCAGTGACAACACGTTACAAAGCACCACATCTATCGACATGTTCAGGTGTGTGAAATAGACTCTCTCTCCCTCACTCCCACTCTCCCTCTCTCTTTCCCACACTCTCTCCCTCTCTCTCAAGTATAGTTAAATTAGGTTCCTTCTTCCACTCTCCCTCTTCCCCCTCCTTCCCTCTCTCGTCTCTCTCTGTTCTAGCTCTGGTCTGATGCCACACACAACCTCCCTACCCACTCTTCTCCCTCTCTCTGTCTCTGGCTTATCGGGCTCTGGTCTGGTGTCACACACAATAGAAAGCATTGCCTAACAACAGCAACAGCGGCGATTTGTGCTGTGACGTCAGGCATGTGCATATTTGGGCATAATCCATCTCAGACAATCAACTACTGCTCTATATAGTAGATGTACCTTTTACATCTACTATATAGCTTACACAAAACAATTTCACCTGTTTTTTTACACCTGCAAACTTGTGGTGTTGCAAGAGTGAAGTTGAAGGTATTCATTGGTAGAGTGCACCAGCGGCCTACTCTAAGTGAAATGATCAGACCCTGGAAAGGGAAGCAGGTTTTTTCATGGATGTTGATTCTGGTTCTGGATCACTGCAAGTCACCAACACGGGAGCTGTAAATGTGGACGATGAAAGCACCTTAGCTTCAGTGAGCTTGTATGGAGTGGACACACCAAACCGGGTGTTCATCCCAAAGGCAGACTGCACCCAAGAGATTTACAGGGACTTTGGCGAGAGCAGTGTTTCCAGGCTGTCAGGCATGTTACCCAGCTTTGCTGAAACATGCATGGGGTTCATGAAGGAAGAAGAAGATATTTTGGAGATCCCTCAACTCATGGACAACCGTGTCCGCAACGGCAACTATGAGGACGCCCTGGAGCTGGCAGCTTATGTCAAGAGGCTTGAGAGGGAGGATTCGTCGCTGCCAGTAATCCAAGGAATTGTCCAGGAGGTGCGGCAGTCCGCTAAGCTCATGTTGAACCAACTGTTGCAGCAGCTTAGCAGCAACTGCCAGCTTGCCGTTTGCCTCAGTGTGATTGGCTATCTCCGCAGGATGGATGTGTTCACGGAGGCGGAGCTTAGAGTTAAGTTCCTGCAAGCACGTGGCAGCTGGCTGCGCTTCGTCCTCGCCGGTATACCCAGTGACGACCCGTACTTCCACATCACCAAGACCATAGAGGTGTGCAGAGTCCACCTGTTTGACATCATCACCCAGTACCATACCATCTTCTCTGATGAGAATAACATCATCACCCAGTACCATACCATCTTCTCTGATGAGGACCTGTTAATGCCTCATGTAGGACCAATGATTTATAATTTACAATTTATGATCAATAAGAGTGCCATTCTCCACGGCTGGGTGGTGCAGAATGTGGCCGAATTCCTACGGACCCTGGAGAGGGACCTCCACCGAGGGGTGGGTGGACGACTTGACTCTCTGTTGGGTCAGTGCATGTATTTCGGCCTGTCTCTCGGTAGAGTGGGGGTGGACTTCCGGGGGCAGCTTCCACCCATGTTCCAGAGGGTGGCGGCGGACACCTTCCACAAAGCGGTCCAGGAGGCGGTTGACACATTCCAGGAGGACATGAACCGGTACACAGCAATGTCCCTGCCTTCCATGCTGAGTGGTAACATCCCAGTGGTAGTGCCCAGCACCCTGCAACCCCCAATGGCTCTTCTGGACTTCCAGCCCCTGGCCTACTTCCTCAACAGCATCCTGACCGCCTTCAATGAGCTGCGGCTCTGCTGTCCCATTGGACTGGCCCAGGAGGTCACCAAATACCTCGAGGATGCACTCGAGACGGTGACCGAGCGGATTCTGGTGTTCCACAGAGCAGAAGCGTCTGCCTTCAGCAGCAAGGAGAAAGAGCTGTTTGTCCAGTTCTGCAGTGCTTTTGCAGAGGACATAGTTCCTTTCCTAAACCGCTGTTTGCGAGTCTTGTTCCCTCCAGCCCAGTTAGCTCTCATTCTGGGTATTCCTCCATCACAGCTTCCGAAATATGGCAACCTGGGTCGCGTTGACGCGGACACAGTTCTGGAGCCTTTGGAGTTTGTGTTGCCCAAGCACGAGGTGGAGGCACCAGAGGTGCTGGTGGCACCAGAGGTGGACATCAGCACTGAGCGTGAGGTGGAGGAACCAGTGTTGGTGGCACCAGAGGTGGACATCAGAACTGAGCGTGAGGTGGAGGAACCAGTGTTGGTGGCACCAGAGGCACCAGAGGTGGTGGTGGCACCAGTGGTGGAGGAACCAGAGGTGGTAGAGGTGGTGGCACCAGAGGTGGAGGCACCAGATGTGGTAGCACAAGTGGTGGAGGCACCGGTGGTGGAGGCACCTGAGGTGGTACAGGTGGTGGCACAAGAGGTGGTAGAGTTGGTGGCACCTCAGGTGGTGGAGGCACCAGAGGTGGTAGAGTTGGTGGCACCAGAAGTGGAGGTGGTGGCACCAGTGGTGGTAGAGGTGGTGGCACCAGAGGTGGTGGAGGCACCAGAGGTGGTAGAGTTGGTGACACCAGAAGTGGAGGTGGAGGCACCAGAGGTGGAGGTGGAGGCACCAGTGGTGGTAGAGGTGATGGCGCCAGAGGTGGAGGCACCAGAGGTCGTGGCACCTCAGGTGGTGGAGGCACCAGAAGTGGAAATGTGAAATGCAGATCATATAATTCATTCATTGGGAGATCTAAATGTCCAAGGTCCTTTGACGAATGTCTGTGAATAGGGCTTTCCTAAACAGCTTTACAAAGTGCTTTACAAAAGGTAAAGATATACGTAGGCACTACACGTTTCAGAAATCACTATACATACAAATCAGGGCATTTCTCAAGCTGTCTTTTGGAAGTATGTTGGTATGGGGGCATATTGGTGAGAAGCACAATTCAGGATTTCAATTCAAGCTGGATGTGGGGTTTTGCTTTGTCCTCTAATGCAGTCTACTCCGCTGACTGATTTTACAGAGAAGAGAGAGAGAGAATAAGGAGAGTGGGAGGAAATAAAACGTCAGTTCTCTAGTCTCTACCCTCCTTTGTGTCTCAATAGATAACATTTTTTTTTATTTCTCTCTTTTTTAATGGCACAAAAAATAAATATTAGATGTGCATCAATACGGTGGGCTGAAGCAAATAAATCTATTGTCTTTCAGGAATTGATTGCTGAGCAAAATGACATTGAGATGTCAGTACAAATACATCATTCTTTATTCCCTTATTCCTAGGCAGGTTTTCTTCATGTGATACACCATAATTATAATCAAGAATATTGGATGGGAACCGACTACACAGTAACATCCTCAGTCTTAATTTAACTTGGACATAATGTAACCAAATGGACCCGTGATGGTCAATTTAGTTACCTCTATACACTCTGAGTTAAATTGAAACCCCCCAGTTAAAGACTCTTCAGCTCACATTCTTGGTGTGTAACACTCTTTGGTCTGCATGAAGTTAAGAAGCCACCGTCTGCAGCACAAAGGATCCCTTCATCTACAGGGTGTTTCTGTATGAATGAATGGCCCTCACAGTCTGTCACAGCAATAAGATCATCATTATGCTTTGGGAGTAAAGCCTCCTCGAGATCTCGAGACTCAAGACCTCGCCTACAAAAGAATCTTATATCATCAAGGGCATTCTGACTTGTTAGCCCCTTAAAACCTATCCCTGCATTAGTAACACCCTCAGCAGTGTCAATCCAATGAAACCGAGAATCAAGGCTTTGCCTATAGCTAAGGATCTGAGCCTCTGCAGCATATATTATATTATATTAACCTTTTATCCTTTTTATCGTAAAGATTATTCCACCTTGTTGACCCTTTAAAGCTTTTTGTTCCATTAAGACCTCTATTATGCTTTCCGGTACAACATAGAGAATCAAGGCTTTGACGATAGACATAGTCATTATTAAAGTTGTGCATACCACATATCGCTAAAAGTATTCCACCTTGCTAACCCTTGAAATGCAAGGCTGTAAAACCATTGAACTTTTCGCTAAGCTTAGTGAGAATCTAAATCATCTAAATGGTGGTGCTGGTGGATGATAAAAGGTCCGACAGCCTGATAAGCCATACATACTGTATGATATGGTAGCTGAGTTGCTGGTTCGACTCCAGGCTCACGCGATATACCTAATACCTGTCAAAGTGTCCCTGAGCAAGACACTTAACCCCTAACAGTCACCGCATGCGCTCATCATAGCCTTCTGAGCAGCAACAGTGAGGAATGCGACGGTTCTGTTGATGATGATAATACAGAAATACACCAATAAAGCCAATCAGACAACATACAGTGTAGAGTAATGGGAGTCATTACTTGCGCAAGCAGAGCGCTCAAGTTAGGTGGTCGTGCCGGCTTTTTTATGCGTATGCTTGTGGTATTTACTGTATACTGATTTTGAGTGTGACGTAATGAAGATATGTATCAATACCAGGGTATAACTGGCTTTCGATGGTGACGTAATACAGATATGTTTCTGTGTTGGGTGGATTAAAGGTAATGTCTCTATGTATACATGTATGTAATCTGAAACCTATCTTTATTACGTCACCATCGAAAGCCAGTTATATCCCGGCATTGATACATATCTTCATTACGTCACACTCAAAGTCAGTATTTATACCACGAGCATACGCATACAAAACCCAGCCGACCACAGTATAGTACTTTTCAACTTACATACTATATACATACAGTACATACGTTACCTGTTAGCTAACCAATATTGAAACATCGTAATTACGTCACCATTGACAGCCAGTTATAATCCGACTTTAGTATTAAATTCCAATGTTTTACAGAGAGGCGTACAGATAACCTATGATAGAGTCATGGAGAGGTTTTACTGGCCAGGCGCAAAACGCGCTATTGAAGAGTTTTGTAGAAGTTGCCCAGAATGCCAACTCACCGCCCCACGCCCGGCCCAGCACAACCCATTGATTCCGCTCCCTATAATTGAAGTGCCATTTTCACGTATAGCGATGGACATAGTGGGGCCACTGCCCAAGTCAGCACGAGGGCACAAGTATATACTGGTGATTGTCGATTATGCCACCCGGTACCCCGAGACCATCTGGGGTATAACTGGTTTTCGATGGTGACGTAATAAAGATAGGTTTCAGTGTCGGGGTGGATTAAAGGATTAAAGGTAATGGCCCGGTTTCCCAAAGGACACCTCTTACACCATGGTGTAAGAAGTGGTGTTGCACATGCTCAGTTGCTCCTCTAGGCCGCACAAAGAAGCCTGTGAACATAGACATTCCGTGCATAGATGTGCCACGCAATGGTAGGCCTCAGGCAGGAGGCCTGGTATGGTAGGCCTCAGGTCTACCATTCTGATTTATTTAATTTATTTATTACATTTAATTTAATAATATTTGGACTGCTGGACAGCTGACAGTAGGCTCTCTTTACTCTTAAAAAATATATATATATATATATTTTTTTTTTATATATATATATATATATAGAGGAGCAACTGAGCATGTGCAACACCACTTCTTACACCATGGTGTAAGAGGTGTCCTTTGGGAAACCGGGCCAATGTCTACTGACTTACATACATGTAACATACGTTACCTGTTACTCAACCAATATTGAAACATATATATCGTAATTACGTCATCATTGACAGCCAGTTCTAATCTGACTTTAGTATTTAATTTCAATGTTTTACAGAGAGGATTTGAAAGTTCATAGCGGTCAATAGTACTTGCGCGCAAGTAGGCACTCGACAGAGTGCAGTTCTAGTTATTTACTGTGTTTATATATAAAGATGATGCGTATTGTACTATTTACTGGAACTGCATCTCAGGCCTTTGTATAATGTATAATCAAAATTCAGCCTGAGGCTTTTATGGGTTTAGTCTGTTAATCTTTACTCTTTTTTTGTTTTACAGAAGAATAGGGATTACACGTTCCTAAGGAAATTATTTTTCGAGACAGATAGTGTGAATCCTGAGAAAGAAAGCATGGGGAAGACAAAACTTTGATCCCCTAGACCATTAAGCGAGCTAGGGAACTTATCCACAACACCATCTGCAGACTTGAAATCCGATTCACTTTCAACATCATGAACCACAAATCGGTAACTAACAGGTCACTACAACTGTAAAAAACGGGCTCAGCGGTCCAGGCACCTTGGCCGGTAGCCCGAGTCTGGCAGTGTGCCGCGGGTTCGACTCCCGATCCCGACGGCCTTTACTGCATGTCACTCCCCCATCTCTCTCCCCCATTTCCTGTCAGCCTACTGTCTGTCCCTCTATAAAATAATATAAAATAAAGGAATGCTGGAGGTGTCAGGATAGAGACGGTACACTTTTACACATGCTTTGGGGCTGTCCCAAAATTCAGGAATATTGGACTGCTATACATGAAAGACTGGAGAGAATAACAGGCCTACACATTCCTTTTTCACCCAGTCTGTTCATTCTCCTCCTTTAGCTGAATGGATACAAACGGCCATTATGTCAGGTAGGAGGCTGTTGGTCAAGGACTGGAAGGCTCCATCTGCACCTGCACCGTCCCTCTGGGATGCCTCGATGAGACTACTGGCCGCTTACGAGCGACTGTCATACAGACTGCTCAATAGGACGGACGACTATGACTTAAAATGGGGCTTTTACCATATGCACGTATCAGGACTCTGATTAGTTTCTGGCTCTGAGTGAGCTCTGAACGGGCTGCAACTTTGGAAAAATACACTGAAGGAATATGTCTGGAATTGGGGCTGGGGTGGACTGCGGGATATTTCTGTGCATCTCTGTTTGTCTATGTCTATGTCAATGTCTTATATACAAAAGAAAATTAAGAAAGTACAAATCATAAAAAAAATAAGAAAAAATAAAAAGGCAAAAGCCGCAAAAAACTAAACATTGAAAAACAAAACAAAAAAACAACCAGATACACATCCATAGAAGCTAAACAAGCCATGGTTTGTTAGTTGCCCACAGACTACTTTCATATTTTGTGACAAAGTGAAACAGTTTGTGAATTTATACAAAAGGTTTGAATCGTGGCAGACATTCTGATTTTGTTTTCTTCTGAAAAATCTAAACAGGAATGGACACAAGTGACACAAAGTCCCAGTGTTAGTTATTTTACAACGCTCTGGGTTTTGTGTAGCTTAATACGTTTTGACCTTGTAGATCTGCTATTTTTGATTCGACAGTCATATGCAATATGGCCCTCTGGATTGAGTGTGGAACTATAGTGGCCCTCTCCATCTTCAAAGTTGCCCACCCCTAACAAGACATGAAATCACTGTGAGGGAAAATACTATTAACATATTACATATAACACATTTATTTTTTCCTTTCGCAACATAACATACTTCCTGCTATCTAGTCTACGAGAATCCCTTTAGAATCCCATATTTTCTCAACCCCTCAAGCATCTCCCTTTCATTCTCCATAAAGATTTTCCCTCTGAGTGGCGATGTGAAGCCGCGACCACCTCGGAAGCGGCAACATTAGCGTGGGTGGATCATTAACATCCGCGGCCTGATATCTCACCCCCCGAGCAAAGATCTTCCAGGATCAATTCCACGCAGAGGGCCCCACAGTGTGCAGATGGCTTTGATCTGTCACATCACATGGATGAGCTGATCTCAAGTGGCGCAGCGTGGAAGGCTGAAGCCTGTCAGATGGCAGAGGGTAACTGCATGTCACAAAGTGAGAGCAGAGACATAGGAGAAAGAGTCTTTCTGAAAGACGCTATGGAGCCTGTATGCTGCTTCCTGACAGATTCCTAAACGGTTCCTCTTTGCAGATCTTTGATAAACTGCCGTGTTTTATTTTATGGAGGAGTGGGCACAACATTTACATTTTTGGTCATTTTGCATAATGGCAACAGCAGGAGAGCTGTTGCATTGAAAGAGACAGAGGAGATACAAGATGGCTCCGGGTGCTCCGGGTCATGCTGCGCTGACTTTCTTAAGCACTTTCAACCTGATCTCTCCATTTTCAGTATGTCATTTCACGTGAAAATGTTCAAACATTTTCAAAGATGTCTGAATAGCAGATCTGTTCTGTACAAGTCACATTGTGGATATTTTCCGCTATTCAACGCACAAACACGTATATAGGGCTTAAGTGGTTAATAAGCTTTTACATTGTTGGCTATCCAAGCAGTGCTGTTTCTCAAAAGTCTAACATACTCGGATTCAGAAATCAGGGAAAGTTGGCAACAAAGGCAAAAAAGTAGCTCTAGTGATAGCAGATTCTTAACAGTATTTCCAGAGGTTTGCTAGATGTAAGAAGATTGGAAGAGAAGAACTCTAACTTCTCTCCTCTCTGACCTCATCGTTGAGAACCAACCCCCCAGCTACTCCTGATTCTGCACGCACGCGCACACACGCACACGCACACACACGCACACGCGCACGCGCACACGCACACACACACACAGTGAGAATATCATCTTCATACTTACAGATCCAGACACACACACACACGCACAGACGCAGACTAACACGCACGCACTGCAACCACGAGGGAGTTGTATGAATTTGATTTTGCGTGTGCATATACATTTTTTTCATTAGTTCTGTGTGGCATTGAGACGGCAGGGAGGGTCAGACTGGGTCAAGGGAGGCTCAATACTCCATTCCAAATGAATTCACATTATAATTTCATGGAAGCCTGCAGTCATTCCCACACAGTGCGACGCTACAAGAACTGTACAATTCAGAGTGCTACTTTAACACCAGGGTCTATTTGGCTCCATTTCGACACTCTGGACTTTACTGTGTATTGTACAATAGTCAGTCCTTTACTGTGTATTGTACAATAGTCAGGCACCCACACCAAAGACACTCTGGACTTTACTGTGTATTGTACAATAGTCAGTCGGCACCCACACCAAAGCATTCACACACTGAAACGTGAAACTCATCTGCTCAAAACATACTGTATGGGACCAGATACAACATTACATAAACACACAATACTGTATGTTATAATATTATACCTCTATGTAAAGCCAGCTCATTGGCCTTGTGGTTAGAGTGTCCGCCCTGAGACTGGGAGGTCGGGGTTCGATCCCCGGCCGGGTCATACCAAAGACTCTCACGCTACAGAAACAGGAGATAGGCTCCTGCCCTATGGGCCTCATGGCTCGGCAAGGCTACTTATGTAAAGCCATGCATATGTTGTCTAGGGTTCTGTTGTACTCCTGTACTTCATATCCAGGTACCATCACCATGTTGGTATAGGCCTGCACTAATCGTACACATAACTTAAGCATTGTCCCCTTATCTTTAAAGATGGCGTGCTGTGATTCTTGTACTTTTTCTGTTTTACATGTGTCTATGGAGTTAACATTGCTCTATAGATCCTAGGTGTGGTTAGAATATTCAAATATGTTTTCCCTGTGTATTTTTGGTTTCTTCCTGAAAGCTGAAAGCCTTTGAGTCAAAAAATGTATCGAAATACACCACTTTAGTGACATCATAACCCTAACCCCTCCCCCATTATCATACAACAGCTGTGGGCGAGGCATAAGTTCAGGTGGGTGGTGCTAAGGTGAAAAACAGGAATACTTAATAAACTGGTGGGTGTGGCCACATAAAAACAACATTTTAACACTTTCTGTACACTTAAAAAAAATCTTCCTCCTAGTATAATCATAGTACCCGATGATCATGTTTTAAGGGGGACTCCATCTTTTATCTTCTATTCGTCCAGCAATCTGCACAGCTCTTCTCTATTGTATGCCATGCTGGTTATTATTATTTTCTCTTCCATTTTTGGGAGGGTAATTCTTTTAGGGTAATTGTCTGTACTCACGAACAGTGTGCAATTATTTTCGGGATGATGAGCTATTCCGAGTGTCTTGCGACCCCTGACCATGTCTAATCAATTTAAGCAACGTTAACATTGTTTCTGCTGCCCCCCCCCCCCGATCATCTTCTTTTAATTAATTAAAAAGCAGATGAAAGCAAAGAGATACTCTTCCGCTGTGGGAGCGTGATTTCACCAGGGCCTTCTAAATGAATGCAGACAAACACATGCACACACAGTATACTAGTATGCACACGTTTTACGCACATGCAAGCAAACAGAAGCATAATCAGTTGCTCAGGAGGATGTAGAGCCACCGTTTGGGAACTGGGAGGTTCCCGGGTTTGACGCCCGTCTGCCCTTTCCTGGTTGCCTGCACCATAAGTGTGTGTATGGGTACATGTACTGTATATTAAAGAGAAACACATAACTCTACTGTTTTTCTCCCTATACGGTACAGCCACAAATCCACCTGCAAAACACAGTGACACGCACCACAGGGACCCAATGGAGTCTCTCTCTCTCTCTCTCTCTCTCTCTCTCTCTCTCTCTCTCGTCCATGTGTCTGTATGTGCCCAATCTAAGTATCCTCCTCCACCTCTCGGAATCACACAGGACTTATGTTTATTTATGATATATACTCATGTTGTAGATTTTGACGAATGGTCCGACCGGCACTCAAAAAAAGAAAGAGAAATAAATCTTCCCCATGGTGTATGCTCTCTCTCTGCAGTTGTGAATTAGAACCAACATTCTCTAAGAAGAGGAATGCGACTGTAAGGTATGTTTGAGCTTGCAACCGCAACGCAACCTGAGCCCCCAATGGGGTTTTCTGACTAATCTCTTGAATGTGGTCCCCAAAAGAAAAAAAATGAAATAGAAAAAAAAAAAGAAGAAAAGAAAAACTCAACGGCAGCGTCTTTGTTGTTAGTGTTGTTTTATGATGCAACGATGATGACAAGAGTCTGTGTTTTTTGTTTCAGCATTTCCACAAACTCTCAAGAGAGAACAGTATAACAGTACACCCAAACTTCATATACCAGTGGCTTTCAACCCTTTTCATATCAAGGCCCATTATTTATTCACTATTTGAGCCACGTACGACCATTTGATGACATTTAGCCTCAATTTAGCATATTTTCTTTTCATCAGAAGCGTTAAAATAGTAACCGCAAGTTACTTTTTATTGAGCTCTTAACATCGACGTCCTGTATTATCACCTCAATCTGAGCTGCAATTCCGAGTAAAACGCTTATAATGGAAGTGGACGGAGCGGAAACATTTCATCGACCGACCACAGCTACAAACGGGGAAGCCAATGTACAGAAAATATAAAAGAGGCTATTCTGGATTCATAGAAATCTAAGAATGACAAGAATCTCGTCACTGGCGCAGGTGGGTTTAGTACCTATATTAAGAGAGGAGTGTGTGCCGGACTGCCATCATGAACCAATTTGATTCGGTAAGGGGCACAAGTTAAGTTACACATAGTTGCTGCTTTATAGTATTATCAATTCATCCTCCACTACTGCCGTAGCCTCTTCAGCCTGTTCTCTATTGAGGACCAATACCTTTAATATCAACGACTCCTCCTTCGGTAAGAAAATAAATACCACTAACATCCCACTTTATATGGGACTTTTATGATGGCTGCATCTTGTGTTTGGATACATGTACTGTAGGCTAGTTTTTTATTCCTAGGATAGCTCAGGTTTAGGAGCGCTCGTTTTACTACTCTATCTTTTACTACTGCAGATTTTTTAATAGTTTTTGGATTAAGGTTGGTGAGGGGTACGTTAATAGTTTTTGGATTAAGGTTGGTGAGGGGTACGTTAATAGTTTTTGGATTAAGGTTGGTGAGGGGTGCGTTGCTCCCCTGCTTGCGGTTATGTTTAGGTTAGAGTTAGAGATAGGGTTAGTACTAGTCATAGAGTACTAGTAGGCATAAACACTTGTGTGCGGTCCAAAACACAGCCCAGCGCTTCCTACTCCACTGACAACCAATCACAGCGCTCCAAATTCCCTCCCATCATAGGAATAAAAAACTCGCGTACTGTAGCACAGGATACATGCCCAGACTTCAAATAAACTGTTGCAACCATGCTCCTCCCTATATACAGTAAGAATAATTGTCTCAAACAAGGCGCTGGTGGGGGCCATACCTTAAAAAACAAGTGTCAAGTAAGTGCAGAATGTAAGTCATTCGTGATTCAGATTTTACAATGAATAGCGGTACAATGGTATAACCTTGAGAGATGGAATATTGTACAGTGTACAATGATGTGAAGACGCAGTATTCTTCTGACTATACACATACTGTATGGTGTATGCCATGACCTAGAATGAGCGAATAGGGGAAGGGGATCGATATGGAAGGTGGTCGATATGGAAAACGGAATATCACAATATTTTCTCAAGCAGTATCACCATACACGATATTATCACAATATTTTTTCATGTGGTTTTTATGGTTAATTTCAAGTTACTTAACAGTACAACCACATACAAGGTAACAAAAACTAAAAGAAAACGGAGTAAGAAACCATTTAGATCAAAATACTTATTATTTTTGGCGAATGAAGTTCGTTCTACAGAAGTACAAATTAAGGTATAGAACTGCAAATCATAGAATGTACATTCACTATATCACGATAAGTACAATATCTCTGAAATGGCATATCGTGGAGACACTGTATCGTCTCGGCGATATGTATCACCATATCGCCCACCCCTTTGACCCTGAAAAAACGTGCATGTGTGGCTCAAAGAATTAGGTTTATTGGCACAATCTCGGAAAGTTTTAGAATACTTGTCGGTACCGTTTTCACTTTTTCACAGCATCAGTGGTTGTTGCAATCATCTGCACTATACAATACTTCAACATATGTTGTGCTATGACTGAAAAAAATAAACACATAAAATATAAAAACACATAAAATATACATAAAATATACTACTATGTGCAATTCCAATGGTAAGCTGTGTTGTTTTCACCCCATGAAGCATTGGCGGATTCGAACACGCCCCAAAATACCCGTATGTGTGTCTCAAAGAAGGGTGAGCATGGCGGTGGCATAGAAATGTTCCACTGAGATTACATCAACGAAACATGTCAGCACTACATCTGACAGGCACGCACGCACATGCATGCATGCATGCATGCATGCATGCACGCACGCACGCACGCACGCACGCACGCACGCACGCACGCACGCACGCACGCACGCACGCACGCACGCACGCACGCACGCACGCACGCACGCACGCACGCACGCACGCACGCACGCACGCACGCACGCACGCACGCACGCACGCACGCACGCACGCACGCACGCACGCACGCACGCACGCACGCACGCACGCACGCACACACACACACACACACACACACACACACACACACACACACACACACACACACACACACACACACACACACACACACACACACACACACACACACACACACACGCACACACTTCTGTCATCTGGCCTTGCTCACGTTGGTTAAAACAGGTCTCAGGAGCAAACTGTTTGCATAAGATGGTGTTTCCCCGCTGATTCCGTATGCACAGGAACGCGAGGTGTTTCTCTGAGGCTAGGAAAACGAGACAGCTTGTGACAAATAAAGTCTCTGTGTGCGTGCATGCGTGCGATGTGTGTTCGTACCACAGTCAGTGTGACAGCTGACTGCATTTGCATTATGGCCCCACGGTGACTCTGTGAAGCTATGAGCCGGTGGGGTGAACAGTTCACTGCACTGTTATGTGTAGCACATATTGTGCAAACTGCTAAAACATTTGTCTCAGAAACGCTTGACAGATGGGACTGTTTAGCATTTTATGTAAAATGATTCTGTTTCATGTTTTCCTAAAACCCCAGTAATGGCAAGCAATCTGCAAGCTAAAAATAGCTTAGCCTACTGTAGTTCAAAACCTAGTACAGTGGCTGCAGCGCGTATGGAACACAGCATTAAAAAAAAAGCTTTTCATTTGAAACGACGGATACAGGAAGTGGCGACACTGGTTAGTGATTAAGTTATGCAGGATATATTATATTATCGACGAACAGAAAAATACTAATTGAAGAGTGTGAACCACAACTTCTGTAAAGACCACAAAATCAATGCAACGGAATTAAGATCTGTGTTCTTGTAGCCATGGTGTTTTCAAAGCAAGTTCCTTAACCCATTTAGGCCTGACATCGAAATTAAAAATTAAAAGTTGGCGCGCTATGAGCTTGTAGATCTGTTATTTTTAAATAGCTAAAGTATAACATAATGCTTGAAACACCAACAGGGGTTCCCGCCCAAAATGGGTTAAAACCTATACTTCGGTCCACCATGCAGGGCTCTATGCTAGGTCTGCACCTTTTTCCGCCTCAACACAAAACCTTGTAGATCTGCTCTACTGTAAGTCCCACACAAGCACCAATGAAAAATCCCAGCAGCAGCACAGAGATTCTAAATTAAAGTATTGTGAGCCTGTGAAGGTCCTTGCCAATAGAAACACCCTCTGCTCTTCCAGTACCTGGCCAAGCTTCACATGGAGTTTAACTATTCTACCACATTAATGTTACTTTATTTCTTTCTTTCTTCAATTAAATTCAAGTGTTAATTTGATTAACTAACCACACATATGCCATGCCCTATAGAATGAAACAAGGTTTCTTCGACTATGCTTGCACCTCCTGGTACCACAGCACCTCTAAGGCCCTTAAAACAAGGCTCCAGACTTCCCAAAACAAACTGGTCAGGCTACTACTTGGCCTCACTCCCCGAACCCACCTCACCCCTGCCCACTTTGACAGGCTGGAATGGCTTAGGGTTGACGACAGAGTACATATATAGTATATATATATAGTATATATTTCTTTTCCCTTTTTACCTCCTATGATGATTTCTTTTTGACTATATAGTTGTGTATATTCGTACGTCTCTAAATGTTTTGATGAATTGAAAATGGTGGGCCCTATTGTAAACAAGTGTATAATGCTTTATGGTGTCGTCCACTCACTGTTAACAGTTTTTGTATTGAGTTGTACTTGAAATGTACTGTAATTCTGCAAACTGTTAATAAATCAATCAATCAATCAATCAATCAATCAATCAATCAATCAATCATGTGATTCTTTGTTTGACCCCGCAAAACTCTGATGTGTGGCTCAAAGAATATGATTATTGGCAGAATCGCTGAAAGTTTAGAATATCTAGCGGTCCTGTTTTCACTTTTTCACTGCATCAGTGGTTGTTGCAATCACCTGCACTACAATACTATCACCATATGTTCGTATCGCGTCGCGACGCATTGTGTGTGTGCTTGTAGATCAGCTATTTTCAAATGGCCGGAAGGTATATTGGGCTGCAGTGGTTACTCTATGTTTTGTAATAATAATCAAAATCTACAAAATAATTAGTAACTAAAGTTTTCAAATAATTGTAGTGGAGTATAAAAAGTACAATATTTACCTCTGAAATGTAGTGGAGTAGAAGTAAAAGTACTGACATTTTTACATAGACCTACTCAAGTAAAGTACAATTACCTCTCAATTTGATTTCAGTACAGTAACAACAATCCATCTGCACAGAGATACACTGAAAAGTCATGTTTTCAGAAATATAAAAAATGTAAAACATAAAAGTAAACAACGGTCCATTACACAATGATCACAGTGAGCAGTTCCTAAGAAGAAGCCCTCTTCTTGGCAATTCAACTTTCAGACAAACACAAAACTAAGCAGTCTCAGTGTCAATTAATTGGATGACTCACCTCAGAAACCTTCCCTTGTATGTACAGTATCATCCACATGCAGACAGTAGAGGAAGGAAGGAAGAGAAGAGAAGAGAAGAGAAGAGAAGAGAAGAGAAGAGAAGAGAAGAGAAGAGAAGAGAAGAGAAGAGAAGAGAAGAGAAGAGAAGAGAAGAGAAGAGAAGAGAAGAGAAGAGAAGAGAAGAGAAGAGAAGAGAAGAAGGGAGGGGAGGGGAGGAGAAGAAAGGAGGCATCAGCTCCCAAAAAAAAAACCTTTACTTGCATTCCACCTTCCACTCACTGGATCACTGCTGGCTCACAGTTTCTGTGAGTAACATGGAAACACTTGCCTTTAGTGTAGTGCACGTGCCCTGTGTGTGTGCGTGTGTGCGTGCGTGTGTGCGTGTGTGCGTGCGTGCGTGCGTGCGTGCGTGAGTGCGTGCGTGCGTGCCTGCCTGCCTGCGTGCGTGCGTGCGTGCGTGCGTGCGTGCGTGCGTGCGTGCGTGCGTGCGTGCGTGCGTGCGTGCGTGCGTGCGTGCGTGCGTGCGTGCGTGCAGGGACTGGTAAGGCTGTGGGTGGGTAAGAGTGCAGCAACATGCTGACAGATAATCGATGACGTTTGATTGGCTGGCGACCCGGCCCCGCCCCCAACTGGCTCCTAACACGGCACCGGTTGTCGTGACGACCTTGCTTAAAACGGATCCCGGCCCTGCCGGAGAGAACCATATAGCAGAATGTCATTCTCCATGAAGCCCTGTGTGTGTGCATGCACGTGTGCACACGTGTGTGTGTGTGTGTGTGTGTGTGTGTGTGTGTGTGTGTGTGTGTGTGTGTGTGTGTGTGTGTGTGTGTGTGTGTGTGTGTGCATGCACATGTGTGACAAATGTGAAGAGGAACATGTTGAGCTGTTGTTCACATATCGACAGCCCTATACTACCAGCATGTGATGCTGTGTTATGAATGCTAATGAAAACAAAAAAATCACACCCGTGTGAAGTAAGTGGTGCAACTCCATGTGGGGGTCCCCAGGGGGGGGGGGGGGGGCGGGGGAGTTCCAGACCCACAGGAACGCACCCAGAGTGCGTTCCTGTTGTTGCCGGCCCGAGTGCCGGCCCGATTCCGGCGAGCCGCCCCGCGTCTGAAACGGTTGAGAAATGACAGAGTTACCGTGTGGGGGTCCCTCTACTGTACCCTCTACTGTACTGTACTGTACTGTACTGTCACTGTACTATACTGGCACACCCAAAATCACCATATATACAGTTAATATGTGAGTTTAGTGAATACGTACGTTACAAGAAAACAGCAGTATAGCTGCGCAGTGTGCATTGATACGACGCCAAACTGGTGTTTTTGTCCCAAACCGCACCACCGCATCAGAAGCCTCAGGTCTATTCCTGAGTTGTACATGTCCCGCCTACCTTGGAGATAGGTAGTGAAGTGTGACAAAACAAATTCACGGAACGCAGGGACTCAGGCTGGAAACCAAGCTACGTCAGCAGTACATTTTACAGTGACCTGGCCTGAAAAGACCTCAGAACGGTGAGAGGAGGGTTGGGTGGGTGGGGTCGGGGGGATGGAAGATAGCGCGCCGTGCTTTGATTTATTGCCCACCCATCACCAGCTCTCTAACTCCCTCGTTGTCTCCCACGTAGCACTGACCTGTCATTCGCGTCACGTTCTCGCTTTCTCTCACTCATCCTACTGCCTGCCATGTTTCTCTCTCTTCTCCTCTCACGCAATCTCACACTCAAGTTTCTCTCTGTCTGTCTTTGTTTGTCACCCACTCTCCTCTCCCTCTCAGGCGTTTTCACATCATTACTGCGATACAGTGATATAATCGCAATATAATTAAATTCACTTTCATTTATATAGTGCCAAAACACAACAAAACTTATCTCATGACACTTATTAACACACACACACACATATATATATATATATATATATATATATATATATATATATATATATCCTATATATATATAAATATAGTGCTGGACACTGTATGATACAGTATTGCGTGTTAACACAATCTATGCCAATGTCGAGATTTTGGGTATATAGTGCTTAAACCTGTGTCAGATGACGAGAATCTCATCATTCTTTAATTTCTATTAATCCAGAATTTATACTCTTATATTTACCATATTTTAGCTTTGAGGTGATATGAGGTGAGGGACGATGTTAGGAGCTCAATTAAAAATCAGTGCGGTTAGCATATTAGTGCTTCTGACGCCACCGATTAAACAATTAAACAATTTAATATTGTATGATAATACAGTATGCTGTTTAAGGGGTCAGCATACTGCAACGGCAGGGCTAATTAAACTGGAAGAGAATCCCAAATATTTTATGTTATAGAGAGACGGCTCCCGACTCAAGCTCTAGAGACTATTTATTTTATGCAAATATTGACAGTGTCTCGTAAAAAAAGAACAAAGTTATTCTCCATGTAGTAATTTATTTAAATTTATAATCTACTATCACTGAATGTAACCCAGCCTTTACTCCATGGTCCATGGTTCTTACACATGTTTGAGGGATGCTAGCTCCTCCTATGCCCAGCTTTGTGTGTCCGTGTGTACTCCATAGCGATGATTTGATTGTCTGATCAGGGCTTAAAAAAAAAAGGGCTTAAAAAAATGAGGATAAAAAGTTAAAACAGAAAAGTGATTGGCCGGAATGTGATGATGTATGATTATGTATGATGAAAAGAGCGCCCCTAACTTCAAATGTGATTTTTATCCTTTGATTAAAGTAAAAAAGCACGAGTAAAAACTGCTGAGGAAGCAGTGGGACTGCAGCCATGCAGTATACTGTATATGTCTAAAGACAGACAGCTGTTCGTTCACCCCCAAGGCTGTGTGGGTTTAGGCCAGAATACTAGTCCACCCCTCTCTCTCTCTCTCTCTCTCTCTCTCTCTGCGCTAACTGCCATCATGTCTTGCTGTGGTGAAAAGCAGATATGAGCCCAGGGAGCCATTGAGGCCCGTGGGGGACAGCAGCCATTGATTTGTCAGTGGTTTCTTTCCACCGGTCAGGCCCTACCCTCTTCCTTTCCCAATCCCTCCCTCTGCCAGATGACCGGCCTTCTCCAAGGCCAGCCGCGATGATGAGTGGAGGAGAGGACAGTGTGACCAGAGCCTTGGGAAATCAGCACATAATTAAAAAAGGCCAACGCCCCACTCCCCACACCCCCTAGCCCCCACTCCCCCCACGCACACGCACACACACACACACACACACACACACACACACACACACACACACACACACACACACACACACACACACACACACACACACACACACACACACACACACACGGGACACACCTCCCCAAGCAGATGGTATAGTCAAGATGGGAACAGAAAAGGGTGATTTATACTTTAGTGCGCACTGATGTCACACGGATCTACAAGCTCACACTGCAGCGCGGCTCGACGTGTCGTGAGCTTGTAGATCGGCTATTTTCCTGTGTGACACTGGTGCGCAGCCAAGTAAAACTATACGGGCCCTAAAGGGAGAAAAAGTGAGAGTATAGAGCCACAGAGGGAGAGAGAAAGACAGGCGAGACAGAGGGGAGAGAGGTGTTTTTAAAGAAGAAGTGAGACAGCGCCATGCACACAGTACAATCATGCTGTTCATTTACCAGCTTTCCTTTCCAGCATACGTACGGGTGCAAGCTACTGAAATGATACCAAGCTATGATAGTGTAGGTAAAATCTCAAAGTGGGGTCCGGGGACCACCAAGGGGCCTTGAGGAGGTTCAGGGTGTCCCAGCAAAATGAGTTAACTCACCCACTGCCTAGATCGTCTTTTGCTCCTATGGCTTTAATCGCCGAGATGCCGAGATGGTCTTTTGACATATTTTGTTAATATCTCTATCTATCTATCTATCTATCTATCTATCTATCTATCTATCTATCTATCTATCTATCTATCTTCATTCAATTGTTTTGGCAATTATATGCAATATCCTCGCTGGTTTATAATTGGTTATCTCCGGACAGATACACACACATGCACACACAAACACAGACTCTATTTACAGACAGCTAGAGCTAGACGCTTCAGAGACATGCAAAATAGCAAATATTATTTAATAGGGCAGTAGCACTCATGAACAAAAGAACATTCAGGCTGTGCACAAAACATCAAACACACGCACATGTGTTGGCCTGGTCTCTAGCATGCCTCACATGTGTTGGCCTGGTCTCTTGCATGCCTCACATGTGTTGGCCTGGTCTCTAGCATGCCTCACATGTGTTGGCCTGGTCTCTTGCATGCCTCACATGTGTTGGCCTGGTCTCTTGCATGCCTCACATGTGTTGGCCTGGTCTCTTGCATGCCTCACATGTGTTGGCCTGGTCTCTTGCATGCCTCACATGTGTTGGCCTGGTCTCTAGCATGCCTCACATGTGTTGGCCTGGTCTCTTGCATGCCTCACATGTGTTGGCCTGGTCTCTAGCATGCCTCACATGTGTTGGCCTGGTCTCTTGCATGCCTCACATGTGTTGGCCTGGTCTCTTGCATGCCTCACATGTGTTGGCCTGGTCTCTTGCATGCCTCACATGTGTTGGCCTGGTCTCTTGCATGCCTCACATGTGTTGGCCTGGTCTCTAGCATGCCTCACATGTGTTGGCCTGGTCTCTTGCATGCCTCACATGTGTTGGCCTGGTCTCTTGCATGTCTCACATGTGTTGGCCTGGTCTCTTGCATGCCTCACATGTGTTGGCCTGGTCTCTAGCATGCCTCACATGTGTTGGCCTGGTCTCTTGCATGCCTCACATGTGTTGGCCTGGTCTCTTGCATGCCTCACATGTGTTGGCCTGGTCTCTAGCATGCCTCACATGTGTTGGCCTGGTCTCTTGCATGCCTCACATGTGTTGGCCTGGTCTCTTGCACGCCTCACATGTGTTGGCCTGGTCTCTTGCACGCCTCACATGTGTTGGCCTGGTCTCTTGCATGCCTCACATGTGTTGGCCTGGTCTCTTGCACGCCTCACATGTGTTGGCCTGGTCTCTTGCATGCCTCACATGTGTTGGCCTGGTCTCTTGCATGCCTCACATGTGTTGGCCTGGTCTCTAGCATGCCTCACATGTGTTGGCCTGGTCTCTTGCATGCCTCACATGTGTTGGCCTGGTCTCTTGCATGCCTCACATGTGTTGGCCTGGTCTCTAGCATGCCTCACATGTGTTGGCCTGGTCTCTTGCACGCCTCACATGTGTTGGCCTGGTCTCTTACACGCCTCACATGTGTTGGCCTGGTCTCTTGCACGCCTCACATGTGTTGGCCTGGTCTCTAGCATGCCTCACATGTGTTGGCCTGGTCTCTTGCACGCCTCACATGTGTTGGCCTGGTCTCTAGCATGCCTCACATGTGTTGGCCTGGTCTCTTGCACGCCTCACATGTGTTGGCCTGGTCTCTTGCATGCCTCACATGTGTTGGCCTGGTCTCTTGCATGCCTCACATGTGTTGGCCTGGTCTCTAGCATGCCTCACATGTGTTGGCCTGGTCTCTTGCATGCCTCACATGTGTTGGCCTGGACTCTTGCATGCCTCACATGTGTTGGCCTGGTCTCTTGCATGCCTCACATGTGTTGGCCTGGTCTCTTGCATGCCTCACATGTGTTGGCCTGGACTCTTGCATGCCTCACATGTGTTGGCCTGGTCTCTTGCACGCCTCACATGTGTTGGCCTGGTCTCTAGCATGCCTCAGATGTGTTGGCCTGGTCCTTTGCATGCCTCACATGTGTTGGCCTGGTCTCTAGCATGCCTCACATGTGTTGGCCTGGTCCCTTGCATGCCTCACATGTGTTGGCCTGGTCTCTTGCATGCCTCACATGTGTTGGCCTGGTCTCTAGCATGCCTCACATGTGTTGGCCTGGTCCCTTGCATGCCTCACATGTGTTGGCCTGGTCTCTTGCATGCCTCACATGTGTTGGCCTGGTCCCTTGCATGCCTCACATGTGTTGGCCTGGTCTCTTGCATGCCTCACATGTGTTGGCCTGGTCTCTTGCATGCCTCACATGTGTTGGCCTGGTCTCTTGCATGCCTCACATGTGTTGGCCTGGTCTCTAGCATGCCTCACATGTGTTGGCCTGGTCTCTTTCATGCCTCACATGTGTTGGCCTGGTCTCTTGCATGCCTCACATGTGTTGGCCTGGTCTCTTGCATGCCTCACATGTGTTGGCCTGGTCTCTAGCATGCCTCACATGTGTTGGCCTGGTCCCTTGCATGCCTCACATGTGTTGGCCTGGTCCCTTGCATGCCTCACATGTGTTGGCCTGGTCCCTTGCATGCCTCACATGTGTTGGCCTGGTCTCTTGCATGTCTCACATGTGTTGGCCTGGTCTCTTGCATGCCTCACATGTGTTGGCCTGGTCTCTAGCATGCCTCACATGTGTTGGCCTGGTCTCTTGCATGCCTCACATGTGTTGGCCTGGTCCCTTGCATGCCTCACATGTGTTGGCCTGGTCTCTTGCATGCCTCACATGTGTTGGCCTGGTCTCTTGCATGCCTCACATGTGTTGGCCTGG
>NC_136796.1:15415258-15472758 GCF_951216825.1 Electrona antarctica | reverse complement strand
AAGCTAGCGCAGGCGGACTTCCTAATGAGCTCATATTTCCTCTAAGAGACATCGTGCCGAAATGCCGCCCCGCTCTGTCCACTTCGAATGAGGACACCCAGGTGATTATGATGATCACTATGCACTTAGCTATACATAAAGGTTACTGTTAAACTAATGACCCCAGTTGTCAAAGACAAGAGACAGAGAAAGGTAAAACAAATGCATTCTTTAGGCTTTCAGCACAAGGCACTAAGCATAATATCTATGATGTGGTGCTGAAACAGCAAGCTGCAGGAGTGCTACATTACAACTAAAATACACTGAAATATCTGAAATATCAGAATTGTTTTTACATCACATTGTGTGAGTAGAAATGACAAAATATCACAAACGCAGAATTCTAATCATCCTTCTCTCCCTGACCCACCCAGGTTACTAATCACTGTAGTCTTACCATGCTTTACATGAAATAATGTCATGCACATTTGTCCAGTGGATAGCCTATACTGCAGGCCTGGTTGACTAGATTTAGAATCTGTTTCTTTCGATCACCTTTTATCTCCAAATTCCTTGTCCCAGATGGCATTTCTGGTTAAGGTTTATTCAACGGCCCATAGCTAACGCTGTAATCGTCGTGGTAACCCTTTCTGATCACCGAGCGGGAGACCGGACACCAGTCACACCACACACAGTGTAAGTAACAAAAATAACATCCGCTCACGAGTTTTGGCTCTTCAAAATAAGGGGAAAACTCCTGCCGTGAATTACAGCGAATAATTAATTATTCCTTGCAGCCATACGGTTAAATCTAAAATCCATAAGTTTGATCTGTTGTCTCATTGTCCTGATGTAATTGCAAATTGCAATAATGTCCAAACTGCAATAAAGATGGCAGCAAATACAGTACATGTCCATTCCTGTGCTCAGACCGCTACAAATAACTTTGACATTGTCAACCAGTTGGTGTCCTAGCACCCAACACCAGGGACGACATATTGTAATAGCAGAGTAGGGAGACCATGTCCAATCACTTTGCTAGTTATATTGGATAAAAAAATAACCGTTCAGTCATTGAATTAAGTGATTGTAGCTTTAACATTTGTGCATCTAGTTTGTGAGAAACGTCTTTATGACTCGACAACACCTTTGCATTTCACAATTAATTCTTTGCACAATCCTTAAACAGTCATCCTGCAGTCAGACGCCTTAAATAATCCTCTGCCAGCCAACTCCCTGGGCGTCCAACCTACCGCACCTCCATTCACCACCACACTGAATAGCTTTCAGAGCAGATAAGAATGAATGAACACAGAACACACACAGCAAGCAGCATGCAGGCTCTGACACAGTGCCTCAGCATTCATATGTACATCGGTTTTTGTGTGTGAGAACAAGGCGTGTGTACACTGTACAGCATGTGCAAACAGTGCGTGCGTGTGTGTGTGTGTGTGTGTGTGTGTGTGTGTGTGTGTGTGTGTGTGTGTGTGTGTGTGTGTGTGTGTGTGTGTGTGTGTGTGTGCGTGCGTGCGTGTGTGTGTGTGTCTGTGAGCGAGCGTGCGCATGAATGAGACTGTTCTGTATCACAGAGCCAAGTTGGCTTTGTCAGGAGAAGCAGAGGTAACGTGGTGAAAGCTGAGCAAATGGTGGCAAGCCTTCTGCTTCACTGCAGGTGTCCTCCACAAATCTCTGCTAGCTTCAAATATGAGTGTGACCATTTTTCTGTCAGAGGTGGGCGTAATCGTTCGCACAGGCAGATAAAGAGGCGCGTGCGCGGCTGCGCACGCGCGCACGCACACACACACACACACACACACACACACACACACACACACACACACACACACACACACACACACACACGCACACGCACACGCACACGCACACAGAGTAAATGGTATGTTGACATGTGTATGTGCATTTTCACTACACCCAGACGGACGGATGCACAAACACACTCTCAATGCTTTCACTGATATTCATAAACACTTGGGAAAACATACATAACTCACAGATTGCATTATACTCATTATACACACAGTTTCCACGCACACCAATTTGAGGCAATTACCAATAAATACTAACACATCAGAGGACATCAGTAACAAGTTGTGCGTATGTGCATGCTAGCTCCTATAAGCTATCCAAGCCAGTTGAGGTCCATCACTGTGTGTGTGTGTGTGTGTGTGTGTGTGTGTGTGTGTGTGTGTGTGTGTGTGTGTGTGTGTGTGTGTGTGTGTGTGTGTGTGTGTGTGTGTGTGTGTGTGTGTGTGTGTGTGTCTGTGTGTGCGTGCGTGTGTGTGTGTGGGGGAGAGAGAGAGAGAAAGTGAGAGAGAGAGTACTCAGACAGTATTCAGGAAGGCATATATCTGTGTTTGCATATTTGACTCCATTGCTACAGTGCCTACTCATGCCCTTTTCACTCTTTCTGCATATGCAGTATATCTTCATACATCAGTCTCTCTGACTGCAGTGAGGCCAGGCTGCAAATGCATGCATTCTTAGACTACTGTCAAACCAACCCGTCTGTCCTCTCGCTGTCTCTCTGCTATTACACTCTAACTTTATAGTGCCAGTGTTCTGTGCCTGTCTAGCTCCAACCAGGTCTTACCCAAACACCGTGAAATAACATGGATTGGCAATTCTGTACATACGCTACTAGAAAAAACCCAAATCCGTACATATTACACCGAAAACGTCCCCAGGACCGCGACGGAGAAGCGCTGTCTCAAGCGAACTTGGGCCACGAGACTCCACCAAGCGAGCTAAAGCGAGCGAGTTGCCGTGGCGAACGTTTTGTGCGTGCGTGCGTGCGTGTGTGCGTGCGTGTGTGCGTGCGTGCGTGCGTGTGTGCGTGCGTGTGTGCGTGCGTGCGTGCCTGTCTGTTACATTTATAACCTTATAGCACAGTCTCCATGTCTCTGCTCTTGCACTATAACCTTGTACTATTGTATCCTTTGTCTGTCTGTTCCACTGTATGTATCTCTGCTGTTCCACTGTAAATTTTAACCGTCTCCTGGGTTTATAGTGGTCCCACAGAATCACCATGCTACCACTGACAGGGGCCACAGAATCACCATGGTACAGTATCACTATCAGGGGCCACAGAATCACCATGCTACCACTGTCAGGGGCCACAGAATCACCATGCTACCACTGACAGGGGCCACAGAATCACCATGCTACCACTGTCAGGGGCCCGGTGACAAACGACCAACACAACAATGGTTTAGTTCCAATAAATGGCTCCAATAAATGATATTCTATGATTATGGAGGAATTGCCAAAATGTATTGGTTTTCATTAGAGATGTCCCAATACTGTATCGGTATCGGAAAAGTATCGGTATCGTCAGGGTTGGGTTAGGTTACTTTTAAAAAGTAATCCCCTACAGTTACAAGTTACTTGCTAAAAAATGTAGGCATGAGTAACATAATCCGAGTACCACAATGTAAAAAGTAGGGGGGTTACTTTCAGTTATTTTTGGATATTATATTATATAATAATATATGACGCACACACACGCGCACACTCACACTCACACTCACACACACACACACACACACACACACACACACACACACACACACACACACACACAATGATGGACCTCAGCTGGCTTGGATGGTCTCATGGGGGGCGATACGGTATGCTTTGACCTGAAGCCTTGTCCTTCCACTACTGTCCCCCCATGACCTCGTCCTCCACCTGTCCTCTGTTTCAACAGACTCAACAGGACTGAAAAACTCTCTCTCTCTCTCTCTCTCTCTCTCTCTCTAATGTGTCCATGGCAACAGTAGCATCTTTGTGAGAAGAGTATTGGGGCAGGCTGACATGGTGAAGTGTTTTAATGTTTGAATGAATGAAAGTTATTATACATATACATATATATGTATTTGTATTTAGATCATAAAGTCAACATAGCTACACTGTATAACTAAATGCTTTAACAAATATTACCTTTCAAGATTTTCCGCAATTTTTGCTACGACAGTAATATGCAATGTGGCTCTCTGGAGTGAGTGTGGAAATATAGTGGCAGTGTGGCATCTCTCCATCGTCAAAGTTTCCCACACCTGACATTAATTTGTCTTATGTTAATGTTATCAATAATTGCTATTTGGACGCCTACTTGCAATAACGACCCACCAGTTGGGAATCGCGGACTTAAAAGATTGTTATTTAGGTATGTGACTGCTATAAAGACCGGAATGTCGTGCACGTTGAAAACCTGGGCCATCGAGGGGAGGCCATAGCAGGGCCTTGCCTCCGGTTGCTAATGAGCCGCCTGAGGCTAATAAAACTAGCAAGCTCACCGTTGACCTTTTGCAAACTTTCTGCTAGTCTAGAACCTGGGCCATGGAGAGGAGGCCCCCCAGCTACTACTGTCTAGAACCTGGGCCATGGAGAGGAGGCCCCCCAGCTACTACTGTCTAGAACCTGGGCCATGGAGAGGAGGCCCCCCAGCTACTCTACTGCTAGTCTAGAACCTGGGCCATGGAGAGGAGGCCCCCCAGCTACTACTGTCTAGAACCTGGGCCATGGAGAGGAGGCCCCCCAGCTACTCTACTGCTAGTCTAGAACCTGGGCCATGGAGAGGAGGCCCCCCAGCTACTCTACTGCTAGTCTAGAACCTGGGCCATGGAGAGGAGGCCCCCCAGCTACTCTACTGCTAGTCTAGAACCTGGGCCATGGAGAGGAGGCCCCCCAGCTACTCCTGCTAGTCTAGAACCTGGGCCATGGAGAGGAGGCCCCCCAGCTACTCTACTGCTAGTCTAGAACCTGGGCCATGGAGAGGAGGCCCCCCAGCTACTCTACTGCTAGTCTAGAACCTGGGCCATGGAGAGGAGGCCCCCCAGCTACTCTACTGCTAGTCTAGAACCTGGGCCATGGAGAGGAGGCCCCCCAGCTACTCCTGCTAGTCTAGAACCTGGGCCATGGAGAGGAGGCCCCCCAGCTACTCCTGCTAGTCTAGAACCTGGGCCATGGAGAGGAGGCCCCCCAGCTACTCTACTGCTAGTCTAGAACCTGGGCCATGGAGAGGAGGCCCCCCAGCTACTCTACTGCTAGTCTAGAACCTGGGCCATGGAGAGGAGGCCCCCCAGCTACTCCTGCTAGTCTAGAACCTGGGCCATGGAGAGGAGGCCCCCCAGCTACTCTACTGCTAGTCTAGAACCTGGGCCATGGAGAGGAGGCCCCCCAGCTACTCTACTGCTAGTCTAGAACCTGGGCCATGGAGAGGAGGCCCCCCAGCTACTCCTGCTAGTCTAGAACCTGGGCCATGGAGAGGAGGCCCCCCAGCTACTCCTGCTAGTCTAGAACCTGGGCCATGGAGAGGAGGCCCCCCAGCTACTCCTGCTAGTCTAGAACCTGGGCCATGGAGAGGAGGCCCCCCAGCTACTCCTGCTAGTCTAGAACCTGGGCCATGGAGAGGAGGCCCCCCAGCTACTCCTGTCTAGAACCTGGGCCATGGAGAGGAGGCCCCCCAGCTACTCCTAAGATACCTGGGCCATGGAGAGGAGGCCCCCCAGCTACTCCTGAGATACCTGAGGCTAATATGGATTGCACACTCAGTGCTGAGCTTTTGCAAACCATGATGGACTCCCTGAACGGCGACATCTTTTGGGAAACTTGACTCCAGTACAGTGTCCTCTCTGAGATTTCACCGGTCTGAAAATAACTCAATAGACCGAATGGTGAATGGTGCATTTATATTGTGCATTACATTCACCCATTCATACACCAATGGCGGAGGAAACCATGCAAGGCACCAACCTGCACATTGGGAGCAATTAGGGGTTCAGAGTCTTGCTCAAGGACACTTCAACACTAACTCTGGGGGAACCCGGGATCGACCTTTGAACCTCATGGTTCCCATCTGGCTGCTCTACCGGCCACTCTACCCCTGATCTAGCCTGGCTTACCCCTGATCCACTGCCGCTCCAAGAGCAAGCTATGCTAACGGCTGAGTGAGGTTCTACAGAGTAGACCATAGTGGCTGAATTAATACTCGTATGACGGCCTACCACACAAACAGACTAGAGATCAAATCCCCCCTGCGAATTCATTGGCCACTGTCTTCACTCGGGGTCTAACACCTACCCTCACTGTCTCACAGCTTGATAGCTTGTCTTTTGAATGTCGATTAGCGTTGCCTAAACAACATGTAGGGCCAGGCTAATCCACTCACAGCTCACAGGAACACTTCATTTTTTGAATACAATTCAAAATCCTCCTTAAAGCCCTGAACGAACTGGCCCCTTCCTACAGTACATCACGACCTCCTGACCTTCAGGTCAGCAGACAGGCGACTCTTAGAAATTCCACCAACAAAAAAGAGGCTCAGGGGCGACCGTGCCTTCGCTATCGCAGCCCCTACACTGTGGAACAGCATTCCCCTTGCTGTTATAGGTCTGCTCCCTCCATTCTCCAGTTTTTTAAATGCAGACTTAAAACATTTTTATTTTCACAAGCCTTTGCTGCTCTTAATGTTTTTGTTCTAGTACTATACTGTAACTGTGTTGTTTTTCAACTTTATTGTCTTATACTGGTGTATTGTATTGTACTATATTGTATTGTATTGCTTTATAAATAAATTAGATTTGACTTGATTAATTTGGTTAGAGACAGCATGAAAATAATAGTACCAGCTGAGCGTCTGGAAAATGATGTCAAAGTGTGGCACTTATCATGTTAACATTGATACAATCCTAAGTCCTTCACAAAATAACCAGGTTTGTTCCACGTTGTACTTTTTCTGGTTTTATAAGTTACACTGAAACTGTGTGCTGTCCTTTATGAATAATAACAGGCAGAATTACTGTAGGCCTTTCTATATTCATAGGTTATGTTTGTGAGGTCATCCCCTCAAACAGATCTGTCTAGTACTAGTAGGCATGCAGTGGCGTGCACAGATAGACACTAGGGGGTGCTAGAGCACCACCTGCCCTTGCCCTTTTGAAAAAATAAAAATAATAATGTGCCATAAAAAAAAAAATATATATATATATATATATTTTTGGTACATTTTATTTTTTGTATGTAGACCATGATCAATTCTTGATAAAAAAGAGCTTCTAATATATTATTTATGCCCCAAAATCTATAAATCTCACACTATTAAGGCAACCGGCCGGTTCCACGCGTGGCAGAAGGTGCCCTTTTTTCACTTGCCCCTCTAAATGTCTGTGCACGCCACTGCTAGTAGGCTATATTGAATCGTCACTGTTTATCCTTATCCTCGACATCAAACATACAGCAAACATACAACGATTTCATGATTTTAGTGCAGCGTGAGCCTAGCCTGGTTAATAAACCAGACCGAATCAGCCGTTGGCAAAAAAAAGTTGCCTACCAGCGGATTTCGGTCTGGCGAGGCTCAGTAGCACGCCTCTTTCCTACAATCGAGAACAGGTCGGACCAATCGGGACACGGTATGCAATATGGGCGGGCTTTGGTACAGTGACGTTCAATGCTTGAGACTTTTGACTGACAGTAGCTCTGACCAATTGCGTCAAAGAGAAAATGTTCCCCGGGAAATGAAATCCAAGTGGAGCCAGCCCAGACTGATATACCGCGACAGTGTTGTGTGATATTAGTCTGGTTTATTAGCCAGGCTAGCGTGAACCGAGGTGCTGAAAGACGGAGAAACAGTGCATGAGGTCCATACTGCAAGTCCATTTGGTTACAATTACTCTTTTATTGGATGATGGATTAAAAATACCGATATGAAAAATACGGACTCGGTGTGCAAAAGCCTTTAGACGTACAGTAGTAGGGGTTTGGGGGTATGTTGTTATGTTCATAAATGTATACAGTGTTTTTATCTGACATCAGACTTCAATGTATGCAATTTGCTAGTTCTGCTATATCCCATAAGCCGGAGCAGCAGCGTCGTTGCTGTTGTAATTGGTTAGTTAGTATAATCCGATGTTTATCCTATTAGCCTATAATGGACAATTATGCTGCGACTATATACATATATATATAATATTTTTTTAATTACATAGTTATTGTTGACCAAGATCTTTGGCCTACACTATCAGTGGTGTGCAATAAATGCAATGCTGATCGGCCAAGCATGGAACTGTACGCGAGATTAGCTGTGGACACCGACGGGGTCGAAAACATGAATCTCCTGGCGGAGAATAAATATGACATACAGTAATTTAGTGGTTTCAAATAAAGCATTTAAAATGTGTGTGCGTGTGTGTGTGTGTGTGTGTGTGTGTGTGTGTGTGTGTGTGTGTGTGTGTAGCATATGTGTGTGCACCAGCAGGATGTGTATCTCAGCAGTGTCTGTGCATCATGCTGACCCCAGTGTGCTTCAATAAAGGAAGATAGCAGCATTGTACTGCTCCACTGAACACAACTGACTAAGCACCCCACACAACTCGGTGTGTGTGTGTGTGTGCGTGTGTGCGTGCGTGCGTGCGTGCGTGCGTGCGTGCGTGCGTGCGTGCGTGCAGAAGTCTGCAGTGTGTGTGCGGAAGTCTGCAGTGTGTATATATGGTACTGTGCATGTATGTTAGAATATACTACTTGCATGTACGTTATAAATCTGTCTGTGTGTGAAGCCTGATTTATAGTTGCATGGCGTGTCCTGCATTGAACATGTAGCCGATCTACAAGCCGGCAATTTTCTGTGCACGGCACGATGCGCTATGCTCATAAAACTCCCCTTCGACGTCCTTATAAACACCACTTCCAAGGTGTTCACCAGCACATAATACTCTGCAGTAAAAGTGATGTTCAGGAAGAAAAGACCACACCTGAATAAGACATCTGCTAGCCAAATCGTCCCCTGGCAACAATACCCCAATCGCCCAGGACGAAGTTCACCGTCCTTTCTATTAGTAACACCCAGCGCCCAGGACGAAGTTTTATCCAAAAGACGAAGTTTATTGATATGAAAACCGATCGCATCGCTCCACAGCCTAGGAGCGCCTGTTGCGCACTACTCGATGTTGCGTAACAGTGGGACGTCATAGAAAATGTTTCCCCCGTTTAGCCGACGAGAACGAAAATCTTAAAACGTTAATAACTCGCGATCTAAATCATCCCGTCCAATTCTAAGAAAAGATCATGTGGTAGACGGCCTACGGTGTTTTGGCTACATTTAGCTGCTACATCCACATCCGGGATAACATCCGGTCCGTCTGTAAAAGTGCTCCGTTGCTATAATTCGCTTGGGCGCTATGATTTAATGGATTAAATAACCCCGGGCAATCGGAGTGTTAAGAGATAAGCATGGTATATACTCTGCCTGGTATAGAATTCCTACCAAAACAAATAACAAATACGTAAAAACAAATACATGCTCACTTGCCCACTCAATTTGTAATTAACGTTCCAATTCTTCCGCTCTGGCTCATGGGCTAAGAACCGGGCCGGTTCAACCCTGGTGTTAAAGGGGCCTCTGTGGACATGGCTCCTAATGGTCCATACTGTCACAAGCAGATAACACACCATACCACGCTAAAACCATTGACCTTTGACGTTAACCTTTAGCAGTTCATTCCCCATGGAAATGCAGCCCTCAAATTAGCCCACTGTTCCTCACTGACCCTCAGGGTCTGTCACTTTTCCTGACACATGATGCTAAGTAGGTGGGACTCTGAAGGATATATAGCTGAATCTCAAGATGTACCCCCATTCGAATGCAATTATTTCCATCTCCGTGTCTCAGCGAATTAATTCTCCCTTGTTTTGTTGTGCTAATATGGTACGGTGTATATTCATTGTGTGAGTGAAATTAATATGTTTTTTTACCCTGTGCCCTTCTGGGCACAGGGTTCACCAGGAGGATAGGAGTGTGTGTGATGTTTAGCAAACATTTTCTTCTTTTTGTTGAGGAAATGCAAAGCCAGATCACTGATAGAATTCTGGATGAGCAGGACATGTGCAGCATTTTGTACAAAACGGGCCACTCCTGAAAACTTTGGAAGGCAATCTTAGCCATCAGTGTAGAACCTGAGAAATCCATGATCATCATGTGTACCGGTTTGCATGAGATTTGGATGAAATCTGTGCGACTAACATAAACAATGTTTTTTGGAGAAATCGGCCTCATGGTGGCGCTATAACCGGCAGATGTGGAGGGATACAGGGGAAATGTTTTTCCATGGCCTCTAGGGAGTGCGCATACCGGCAGGCATGTCGTCCTCGGCCTAGTGGAAATGTGCGTGTATAATTTCACGGAAATTGCACACTGTGTTTGTGATTTGTGGCATTTTGTTCGAAACGGACCAATCATGTGAGCTTTGGAAGCCAATCTTAGCCAATCAGGATGGAAGATGGGAAATGGTGCTGATCACATGACTATGGAGATAGTGTATAAAATGTGTACGAGTAATCTACAAAAATGTGTTTTGCCTAAATCGGCCTTATGGTGGTGCTATAACAGGCCGTTGAGGAATATTTGGGGCAGGTTAGTCGTTGGCATCCAGGGAGTGTGTGTGCAAAGTTTGGCATGGATCGGGCCAATGGTGCCGGAGATTAGCTGGTAACGGACGGGCGGACACACGCACACACGGACGGAGTGCAAAACATACTCTCTCCCCATGCCTTCGGCCTGGTGGAGACAACAAAGTAGACACACAATGTGGCCCCTTCTGACATCTTGCCGGTCAGGGTGCAACCTTAAAACTGAATGTTGTAATCCTTTTGACGTATATTAAGCGTGTATAAAATGACAGTCCTGTGTTGCCATGGTAACCGTTAGTGTGGATGTCAGTTATTCCACCATCCTTATGGTAATGGTAATACTGTAGAAGTGTACCTTCTAAAAAATACAATTAAATGAAGAGTCAAATTCCTCGTGTGCATAAATACCTTGAAATTGAAGAATTCGGCTCCGGATCATTATGACCTGGTTGATAACAAAACATACACACTTTGTGGAGCTGATTTTGTACAAAATCTGAGGCGAGGTTGTGATGTAAAGCCCAGTCCACACCAACGATGCACAATGCAATGAATTGCAACCACTTGCAACAGAATCCTAAAACTGCACGACCTGCAACAGGGCAATTCAGACCGTTGCGCTTTCCCGCTGCTCAATGGTGTCGTCACAACGCGAATAATTGGTATGGACTGGGCATAACACACACGCACGCACGCACACGCCCGCGCGCAGTTTGATAGATATCCCTATCAAGGGGCTGTGGTTGGGCCTTCCTACCATCTGTAATGAAATGGATATGACTTCATAGGACTAAATCACAGCAGAGAGAGCTGAGGACACATCCATCACAGAGCACAGCAGCCCCACAACAACACCAAGTAAACACATGCTGCATGCTGCACGCTTTTAAAGCTGCTGCGAAATGAGGTGATGTAGACAATGAGATGAGATGAGATGAATCATAGAACACAGCTCCACAAACAAAGCTACCTCGTCGTCGCTGTCGGGTGGAAACCTTGTATGTCTACACCATTTTGTATTATTATTTAAAAAATAACATAATAAAATAAATTTAAATAGCTGATCTGCAAGCTCACAACGTATAACACATTGCGATGTGCTGTGAGCTTGTAGATCTTGTGCAACACTCTTGTATGATGAAGTTGAAGACAGGGCATGAATTTATGCATATTATTTAAAAAATAATATAATAAAATAAATTAAAATAGCTGATCTGCAAGCTCACAACGTACCACATTGCGATGTGCTGTGAGCTTGTAGATCTTGTGCAACACTCTTGTATGATGAAGTTGAAGACAGGGCATGAATTTATGCAATAACATTAAAGTTGAAATATGGAGAGATACAAGGTTTCTGCCTGACAGAAAGTGAGATCAGACGATTGGATGGGATTACTGTAAATATAATAAGATAATATGATACAAAAGATGGTAAGATAAGACGAGAGATGAGAATATAAATCTGTTTTGAAATTTGAACAATATGCTGTTGCAATCTTTACAATGCTTTTGATATTTCTTACTTCATTTAAACAGATTCGTGGGTAGCTGCACTAAAAGAAAAATAATTATTTTACACCTTTTACACCTGTAAACTTGTGATGTGACAATAAAGTGAAGATTAAGTTGTTCTTCTTCTTATTATTTTCCTAATTTTTATCCCACAATTTTGTAACCCATTTCACCCAGTGTCAAATATCTAATGTAATCCAGGGCTCTACACTCCCTCTGCCAACCTGGGGAGAGCAACGGACTGACCTCATGCTTCTTTCAATGCACGAGAAGTCCAAGACGCTTCTTTTCACCTGACAGGTGAAGTTTCCCCGGTTGGACGTAGCTCGTGGAAGGAACACGTTATTCCAACCAGTTCCTTTCCCCTATTAACACCTTGGATGTCCAAGCCGGAGTTCTCCGTCCAAGTTCAAGGTCACGGTCAAGTGCCCAAGCCGGAGATTGATAAACAAGACGGAGATTAATGAAAACAAAACCGTTCGCATCGCTCTAGAGCCTTGGAGCGCTTGTTGCCTGATCCGATGACGTGTCAAAAAGTGACACGTCATCGAAAATCTCCCCTGCCTGTTTAGCTGACGAAAACGAAAATCTTAAAACGATCATAACTCCCGATCTAAATCATCCCGTCTAATTCTGAAAAAAGATCCTGTGTTAGACGGCGCTCAGCGGTCCAGTCGCTAGTCGCGATAGATTTATTATTACCTCCCGTTGTTGTCGATCGACTCTAGAGTGGTGTGGCTATTGTTAGCTGCTACACAGACATGCACACCAGCTTCCGTTGCGCCGGTAAAAGTGGTCCATGTGCTACAAATGATGGGCACCCTGGATGAAATGGATTAAATAGTTCCGGGCTTCTAAGGTGTTAATGTAATTAAACTAAACCATGCAGGTCAGAAGTTTCAATTAAATGTGAGTTTTCTGAAGCTCTGCTTTCCAAAGACATCCAAGACACTGAGTGACGCTTTGTTGTGACAGTATATGTAAACAAACCGCCAACAACTTGACCTTCATGGCAAATGTGCTCGTGAAACACAAGAATTATGCATCCACGATACCGTGAATGAATATACACACAAACGTATGTACGCACACGCCGAGGTCCTGCATTTTTGCCGGATGTCGTGCGCTGATAAGCTGACATAAATCTCGCTGACGCGTTCCCCCTGCAGAGTCCACAAACATTACGCCGCCTTTATGATTTATGCCAATCGCAGTGAGTGTTTCAAATTCAAATATAATCTCATCGCTCACATGAACAATCTCAGCTGACATATTGCATTTTAACAGAAATGGAATATCAATATAAAAGACAAATAGGAACAATGAAAGAACAAAGCTTTAAGTTGACCTTGAAAGTGACCTTTGGTTCGACATTGTCACCTCTGGAACCACATGTACCCGTACCTCTGGAACCACATGTACCCGTTACGTACCTCAGCTGCTTAATCCCCTCTTAGCTTTTTGTATGTCTGTCGCGCTGCTGGGTCACAGATAATTATCTATAGTGAATTTCAACAGTGCAGTTCTGTGAAAAAACATGAGCCGCCCGGGTCATGGATAAATATAGACAAAAAGCTATTAGCTTCTTCTACATTATGCATACAAATTGCCCACAAACAGTATAGTCTACAATATATTCCTGCGTGCGTGCGTGCGTGCGTGCGTGCGTGCGTGCGTGCGTGCGTGCGTGCGTGCGTGCGTGATCAATTAATATGGGATCACATTGAAAGTGGATGCGCTCTGCTTGCAGTGTGCGTACAATCCTTTCTACCATTGTGAAAATGTTCCCACCGTGACAGGCAGAGAGAGGGACTTACTTTGAAAGACATACGATACGAGTAATTATTAAGAAATGCAATAAAAGATTATGATTCTTTTTGTGTTTTGCTTTCCTCTTTTCTCTTCTGTTCTTTTTAAAAGTTTTATCCTACGATTTTTGTAACCCATTTTTCACCCAGTGTCTAATGTAAAGGAATCCTGGGCGCTACACTCCCTCTGCCAACCTGGGGAGAGGAACGGACTGACCCCATGTTTCCTTCAATGCACGAGGAGTCCAAGCCACTTCTTTTCACCTGACAGGGGAGAGTTTCCGCGGTTGGACGTAATGCGTGGAAGGAACACATTATTGCATTAAGTTCCTTTCCCCTCCATCAGGCGCCCCAGGCTGGCCAGGGGGAGGCAGTATAGAGACGAAGATTACTGCATGAGGGTACCTACCCTAGGGGACATAGGGTGTCCAATGCAAACTCCACAGAAAGGCCCTTTTGCCAACCCGACCTATAGGGAAAACAGAATCCTAATACTGCACCGACCTGCAACGGGGCAATTCAGACCGCTGCGATTTCTCGTTGCGCAATGGTGTCGTTGCAACGCGAAAAATTGGTATGCACTGGGCATAACACACACGCACACACGCACACACGCACACAACTCGGCCAACTCTATATCAAATACTGCAGAACTTGGGACTTTAAATGGAGAGAGAGGGTGTCTCAAGGACACTGGTGACACAACACATGGCATCAGGAGGACTGAACTCGTCAGTTTTCTGTTCCGCTCTCACCACTGTGCCACCTTGACGACACACCTCACACGAACCCAAACATGTCATCCCATTTCAAGGTAAATTCTCCTCGTTTGCCATTTTACTGAGCCTATTTTTCCACACTTTGCGCACATCTGCAAGTCAACTGAATCCAGAACAAACTGACTTCTTCACGCCCCCGATGTTTGCCCAATTCTATCTGCTCGAACAGCGTGCGATTAGCGGCCAACGGGGTTGATTTTCTTTCATCTTGTGCGCCGAGCAGAATATCAATATGGTTCCCCCCAATTATCGACAGGACCCAGCAGTGTGCTGCCACTGACGGTGACAGAGGAGGTATTGGCCCACACATGCACGCACGCACTCACACATGCACACATGCACACACATGCACACACATGCACATACATGCACACCCGCAGCCTCTTAGCCCCACACCACATCTACACACAAACAGACACGTCTCTCCATACCGAGAGACAGTCGCCGCTGCAGATCTATGATCTGCTTTTGTTCCCTTTGTGAGCACACATGTAGCCTGCTGCCTAACAGGAGAGGGATCATCATCATTTTTCGACCGCGGTCGAGATCGTGGATTTCACAATAACACGCCAGACTTCCCGGTCCTTCATTGCCATCCCCAGTTCCTGCTTACTGATGCCTGTGTCCCTAGCGATGACATCAGGGAACGACAGTTTTCTACCTCTGGTCTGCTTTGAGGCAGGACTCCAGAGAAGAAGGGAAGATATAACCTCATTGTCAGCTCTGTAGCAGTGGCCGGCAAACTGTGTTCTTCTGGATCGGACTAGTGAAGAAACACGGGGAAGGTTGCCGTATATTAGATTAGTCAATGGGTGGCTATTCCAAGACAGATTTTGCGCTCTCATTAGAAGGCGGGTGTAAGTGCCATCCAACCGTTTCTCTAGTTTCTTTGAAAGTGTCCATGTCTCGGAGCCATAGAGTAGAATCGGCTCAACGGTCGTCCTAAATATTTTTACTTTTAACATTACTAAGCTGGGATGACCAGATCTTATGCATGTCATTGCAGGCTGACCAGGCCATACCCTTCCTAGTTTGAAAGTCCTTTTGGGAAGAAGATATATATGAACCCACATTTTTGGAGTCATCAACCTGTTTCAGAGGAGTGTTGTTAAGTGGTTTTATAAAGTTGGAGGCCTGCTCAAGAGACTGAAGGAGAGCCTGAGCGTATTCCAATGATTGACTGATAAGCGCGATGTCATCAGCGAAGTCAGTGTCGGTTAGGTATTTAGCAGGATGATGAGAGCTTCTCCTAGACCTAGGGTTTAGTTGGTAGCCCTTATTATTGATAGTATCAACTGACATACGACGGACATAATCAACAACAATAATAAATAGAAACGGGGCAAGTGTGTCACCTTGGAGAATGCCAGCAAGGATGGGGAATGATGGTGTTTCTCCGTCAGGAGTAAGGATGATCGCTGAGGTATTTGTATAGATAACTTGTATGGCATTGATCATTTTGTCGGGGATACCATATAATTTAAGAATTTCAATCAGGCTCTGTCCACTGAATCAAAAGACTTTGAGAAATCAACAAAGACTAGTGCGATCGATGTTGCAGAGCTGTGATTCCTCAATAACCCTATACGTAAGCATAGGGATAATGGTTGTTGTCATCTTCATCCAACATTATTTCACCACTTATAAGCCCTTTTATCCAACATTTTTGATAGATTTTTGATAGACATTTTTGTAAAAAAATATATATATATACAGTATATATATTTTTTCAAGTTGTACATTTTTCACACTATGTATATATAGCAAGTTGCGAGTTCATCCATTGCTATTTTTGGCACACTTTAGTTGACGGAAGGAAACCAAGATAGACTTCATATTTGGTATGCTAGTCTGTTTCACTTTCGTATGAATCCCTATACATGAACCCTAGCTAACCTGTTCTATAGGGTGAAGATTCGAAATGTGATGCATTGTGAGCGTGTAGGTTGGTTATTTTCAGAGAAGAGAGTTGGTGTAGAGTGTAGACTATAGAAGGAGAAAAGGAGAGGACCTGGAAAAGTCATTTTAGCATATGTTTTTATGGTTAATTGCCACTAACACATAATGATTCATGCTTGAATCCAACCAAACAGTGCCATGACGCACAGATAAGATTGAAGGCATAATCTTCATTATTTGGTTTCTCCTTCATAAAATGGTTACTGATTGTGCGTGCGTGCGTGCGGGCAAATTATTCATGACATTTTGGGTGTACTTCCTGTGACATAATGTATTGTCCTATACAAATAGTCTTGACTAACTAAATAATATGTAGACTACAACCAGTAACTAAGTATCTCTGTCTCTGTCTGTCTCCTTCCCTTCATCTCCACAAACTGTGCAAATAGGCTACTGTATATAAGCCTACGTCACAAGTTCAACAGTTCACAATATGGAATTATGGCAGTGTGTGGCACCGCAGTCGGCAGATTCCAGACAGCGGGAGTGGTTCTATCTGCCAGCAGAAGGCATTAAAGTGTATGGATTCTGCTTACGTCACCGCGGCATATTACAGCCAACATACAGTCCTCGAACAAGCAAGACTCTGCATTTGTTTTGAGGGGCGCTAGCCCCTCCTATATTCAGCTATAGTGTAGATTTTTGTCCTAACACAAACATTAAATGCCATTGACAATGAATGGAGAATTTACGTCATATGCGTCTGAGTTATGTCATGATGATGTACGATGATAAGAGCGCCCCTCACTTCACACGGGTGTGATGTTTACTTAAGTAAAACAAAGTAGCAATACATAAATACTCTGTAAAAGTACAAAAGTATTGGCGTAAAAATATACAAGTACCAAAAGTATGTTATGAAGAATAACACACATTTTGTCAAAATCTGAATTTTTGTCCAAAATATAGCAGATCTACTGTACAAGCTGTGATGTGACTGAGTTTGCTATTTTCAAATTGTAGAGAAAATAAATAATGAAAATCTAAATCTGCAAAGTAAAAGTAAAATTGTATTGGAATTCAAAGTACAATAGGCCCATTTTCCTCTAAAATGTTGTGGAGTAGAAGTATAACAAATTGTAAGTACATAAGTATGTACAGTTCATGAGTACAGTAAATGTACTTAGTTATTGTGCACCACTGGATCTGAATGTCTTAAAAAGCACAAAGCCCTGCTTAGTCCACATCAACATTCAGATCACATTCACTCTCAGCCACTTGTACGCACTCGCAATGGAAGTATAGCCATATGTATGCCAACACACCTTCACGTGCACACTGCACAGACAATTGCATACACTAGCCCGGTCATTTCGGATACGCACACATACAGTAGTACAAGAATCTCTTAAACTGAGTGCTGTTGCTATTGATTTTTTATGCCACAATGGCATTAAGCTTGATTTATAGTTGGTTGCGGTTAGTTAAAAATAGCAGAGCTACAAACTCACAATGGGTCCACACGCATTTTTTGACACCACCTGTTTTTACTTATTCCTTGAAGGGTGTACTTTATGATTCTGCCAGGTAACAGTCTAAAAAAACTCCTGCCCAAATCCAAAACACTCTCACTCTTCAGTGAGTGAGAGAGAGAGAGAGAGAGAGAGAGAGGTGGGGGGGTGGCCGTACTCACAGAATGAAGATGACGACACCAGGAGCCGATATCAAAAGATTCCCTGGGATGGAAGCCAGCCAGCCAGGCTCCCAGGAGGGCCCGCAGATGGAGGGAAGATCAACAGATGAGTATAGGATCCACAAAGGAGGAGACGGCGGACGGGCGGAAAGAGGACTTGTCGCTCGGAGAACTGTGTGGGTCTGTGGGGATGGAGAAAGAAAAAAATCAACTAAAAATGTCGTTTCTCTTTCTTTGTCTCTCTCTCACTCTTTGTATTTTGTCTTTGAGGGGTGCCAGCACCTCCTATACACAGGTTTAATGTTTGTCTTTAGTTCAATGTTTGTTTTGTAAACGCCATTGACAATGAAGGTAAAATAATGTGCCTCATTACGTCATATTGGCGTTTAACGTTTGTGTTGGCACCATTTGTTTTATATCAGCATTACATCACCTAATCAACATGAGTTAGACTTTAATATATTAGCGCCCCTCACTTCACACGGGTGTGATTTTTTTGTCTACCGCATCAATCTATGGGTGTGTGTGTGTGTGTGCGTGCGTGCGTCCGTGCGTGCGTGTGTTTTGCTTGTGTTCTTGTTGTTATCTTCTGTTGTCATGATGGTGGTATAGTGATTGTAAGGGGAGGAAGAGATTCTTAGCAGGGCTGTTCATCTTTATAAAGGAAAAAGTCCCTCAGGGTCAGCAGGAGGGGTCGAAAAAAGAGGGACAAAAAACGGGGACGATATGAAAGAAAATAATAAAGTGTGTGTGTTTCTAGTTTGGTCCCCAGTGGAAGTTCAAAAAAAGAAGTAAAGTGTGTTATGTGTCGCGTGTTGGCGCTGTTGCTGTTGCTGTGTGTGTGTGTGTGTGTGTGTGTGTGTGTGTGTGTGTGTGTGTGTGTGTGTGTGTGTGTGTGTGTGTGTGTGTGTGTGTGTGTGTGTGTGTGTTGTCGCTACCAAACGAGCCGAGGTGAGAAAAGAACATTGCGTGTCCCTTGAAAGGGAGAACAAATGGCTTCTTAGTCGTGGCTTTCTATCTTCCTCTCTCGCTCGTGCTCTCTCACACTGCATGCTTTTCTCTCTCTCTCTCGTTCTATCGCTCACTTCTTTCTTTTGTCTCCCCCCCCCCTTCCCCCTCTCTCTCTTGAGCTTTTGGCAAAGATGGAAGGGTGATGGCCTTTCCTGGTCTCGGCATCAACAAGCACTTCAGAATGAAGCTTTTTGATATTTGGGGTGCGTGCGTGCGTGCGTGCGTGCGTGCGTGCGTGCGTGCGTGCGTGCGTGCGTGCGTGCGTGCGTGCGTGCACAAACGTAATTATGATAGGATGGAGATAATGGTGTGTAGAACCTGGTGTCTGCTCTGCTGCACGTCTCTCTCTCTCTCTCTCTCTCTAGTCTTTCACCCTGTCTGTTTTCCACCTGACTGCCAAGATTAAGGCATATAATCAAATTTCATTAATTGGCCCCGATTGTGGCAACGGTCCAATCTCTCTGAAGGTCCCTATCGCTTCTCTCTCTCTCCCCTCTGACTCTCTATACCCATGCCTCTCTATGTTTCTATCTCTTCCTATATCGGCCTGTCTGAATTTCTGTTGTTTGCTTGCTCTCTCTCTCTCTCTCTCTCTGTTTATATCTCTGTATCTCTGCCTCTGTGCATATAGCATCAGTGAGCGTTGCTGCAGGTGGCTGTCTGTCACTCAAACATCAAGTCTGGAGCTGTTGAACTTGAGCTGATCCAAGTTCACCCATAGCCTCCTGTCCTCGTCTGTCAAACCCCCCTCTCAGCTTCTTTTGCTTTTGTCTTTAAGAACCCCCTCCCTTCCTCTCAGTGTCAAGTTAAATGCCTTCACACTTTTCCGTTACTCTTTCTGCCCCCTCTTCCACAACCTTCTATCCAATATTCTCTTTGTCTCCTCTTCTGTGTCTCATCTGCATCTAAGATCGTCTGTTGCTAATTGGTTTCAGGTGTGTGTCTCAGCGGGAAGGGGGGGGGGGGTTGCGTTGGGAACAGATTTCACGCCTCTGTTGCCATTAATTAAAAAGATGATTACTGGGAATGTGAAGATTAAAGACTAAAATAGGAAGTGCCGCGGCCCTGAAACAACCGCCTGGAACTCAACAACTACTCACTCAGCTTTCTCCTCTGTGTGTGTGTGTGTGTGTGTGTGTGTGTGTGTGTGTGTGTGTGTGTGTGTGTGTGTGTGTGTGTGTGTGTGTGTGTGTGTGTGTGTGTGTGTGTGTGTGTAATATATTATGTGTGCAGATATACACAAATGTGTGTTAGTGGGTAACTGTAGTGTACAGTATGTGTACAAAACGTGTTTATGTGTATTCGTTTTGTGTGCGTGCGTGCGTGCGTGCGTGCGTGCGTGCGTGCGTGCGTGCGTGCGTGTATAAGAGTGCTTGTGTCAGAACATCCAGCAGGTCTTAGAGTAGATTGTTAAAAATGGCTTAGACTGGGGCTTTTGCACAAAACTTTCTGGAAGGTTCCCACTGGGTGTCCATGTTAGTCTCATACAGCAATCCTGGATGAACACAAACCAGATAGCCAGAGTTAATCCAGTGTGACCCTGGCTAGTAGGTTGCGTCAAAACCACTTGGTCAAAACTTGCAGCAGTGCACTTGATTCCACGCCTTGGTTGTGCCTGGTTTTACATCAGGGTCCCCACCCCCCACCTAGGCAGTGACATGAAACTCCAAATGATTGTTGTCGTAAAGCACACAGCCTCGTTATGTCTGACACAGCCAAGAAACAAGAGACGGAGTGGGTGCCCCCTCCTTCCTTCCTTCCTTCCTTCCTTCCTTCCGTCAGTCTCTCCTTCCTCCTCGCTATCAGTGCCGCCGCGCAGCAACACCTCCGAAACTCGGAAATGAACCGGTTGCCATGGCAGCCTGCAGAAGCCAAGTGGATTGGCCGTGAGGTTGAGGACCGACCATCTAGGGGCAAAGAGGTTGGGGGGAGGCGGAAAGTAAGAGGGAGGGACTTACTATCCAACAGGTAAGACGCCGAGCCTATGAGAGAAGACCTGGGTGATGACTGGCAGGTGGACACCACGACATGGACGAAGAGACATCTGCAACGAGACAAAAGGCAGGAGAGGACGTTAGGAAAACGGACAGAGCCAGAGTAAGACAGAGAGATATAGGGAAAGGGAGAGATGGAGTGTAATGAAAAAGATCGGGGGGCAGGAGAGAATAGTGGAATGGAACGGAAGTCAATTCACTGGTTGTGCCATTGAAGTATCTTTCAGCTGAATAGTCTAGATTAGAGTTTTAATGTTTTGACAGTAAATGCAATGGAGAGAAAGGGAGACCAGCTATCACTCTCTCTACCGCATCCTACTCTATGCATGCCTTAACGAGCAGAATAGTGACCAGACAAAGTATAGGGAAGGAGTGAGGAATAGATCAGTTCAGGTCAAAAGAGAGAGAACGAGAGGCTTAAAAGAGGAACGTGATAGAGGGATGATGAGAGCACAAGGGAAATCAAAGCTACCGAACTGCACATCAAGCACTACAGAGTGACTATAAACCAAAGAGCTGGAAGAAAAAAATATCACTGTACATTACACAGATCACAGGTCTGCAGCAAATGTGAATCGTTTCATCAAAACCAGTCAGATGTCCCGGAAAAAAAACACACACACATTTTGAGTAATTGTGCACCGCGGGACAGAGCATGTACTTTGCTCAACTAACGATGCCTGCATGATTTGTCGTTGACAAAAATACACTGTAAACAAAAGGAAATGAGCGTCATATGAAATTACTGAACCAGCTCGAGACTTCTGGATTGATTTGACATGATCAAGTACATACATGCTGCTTCCTTTGCGTGGATTACACATTATGCAAGAGGAATCGCTTTTGGACAGGCGTCGTTAAATCAGGTGGAACCGGTGCTCGCAAATAAAGTCGTCCGACCGATTTCAAGGATTCGGTGGATTGCCACATTACCATACGCAGCATACATACATTACCCCACTCACACGCTGTGCTGTGTGCTCCACATACCCTATAGTGAAATCCTCAGTTGGATATTTGTCCCATTTGTAACTCTGAGAATGTTGAAATGCAACCAATATTACTTACAGGTCCCTTTGCTTGCATTTGTACCCTCTTGGAGGGGTTTTATGCAGGTGTGTACGCTCCACACTCGGCTCCCTGAGGACTTACTTAGTTAAAGGCTCACAGAGCCCTCTAGGCCTCTCTAGTACTCCTGTCTCTCTGCAGTGATGCTGGCTGTATGTACTGTATGTATGAGGCTGCTCCTCTGCGCTGTGTGTGGAGAGACCCGCCGTAGTCTTCCATTTAAAGAGCCTCCCGCGCATGGCCAGATAAGCCTCGTGTTCAACTCTGTGCTCTAATGCATAGGTGGGGATGTACTGTTAATGCAGTTCAAATGGATGTGTGGCTGTGTCTTTCTCTCGCTCCCTCTCTGGCCTTTATACACACGAGCAAATGCAGTCACCCTCTCCCTCTCCCTCCCTCCCTCCCTCCCTCTCTCCCTCTCCCTCTCCCTCTCTCTCTCTCTCTCTCTCTCTCTCTCTCTCCCCCTCTCCATATGTGCAGCTTTTACCATGACATTGCTTTAACAAGAGTCATCTAGAAGACCTGCAATGTCAATGTTGAGAGAAATATGAGATGAGGTTTGTGTGTGCGTGCGTGCGTGCGTGCGTGCGTGCGTGCAAAAAATAGGTTGTTTCTGATTTATTCAGTCAACAGTAGCCATTCCAAAGCCCGCTATTCCAACGCACCGCCATTCAGATTCGCCCACATTACTAACCCTAACCCTAAGCCTAACCTTAACCACCCACATTACTAACCCTGTCCCTAAACCTAACCCTAAGGCGCGATTCATACTGCTATTTTAGAGCCGAATAAAAGTCGGTTCGGCTCTGTAGGGCCTACAATGCAATGTCATTTGAGGTGCGGGGGGCGGGTACCGTCCTAAAGCCGGCTCTTCGGTGCTACTGAAAATTTCTGACGATCCGAAATCATTTCGGCACTACAGCGGTAAAATAGGAGTATGAATCGGCCCTAAGTCTTCTGATTTAAACTCAGTCTTTGAACACACCATTGAACTTTAGGCCTACCTAGGCTACTTAAACTATTTAGCTTTAGTCTAGTTTTAGCCAACCAAAAATGAACACTGGCATAAAAGGAACTAAAACATAATTGCCCAGCAAACATTCTTTGTTTTGTACGTATACAAATGTACTGTATGGTACAAAACACTGAAGTCCTTCAACCAGAAACCTAGCCGCACGCGGAAGCCACGTAGTCGGAATGGCGGTGCGTCGGAATGCCACTCTGTTCCTAGCCGTCTACCATCACCACTAGAAAAAGTTCAGTCAGACAACTCACAAATAGATTTACCGATATTTATTACAGAATGAGTAACAAGTGTGCATATGGGCCTGGGCCATGGCTCAGTGGTCCAGGCACCTTGGCTGGTAATCCAGTCTGGCAGTGTGCCGTGGGTTCGACTCCCGATCTCGACGGCCTTTACTGCATGTCACCCACCCATCTCTCTCCCCATTTCCTGTCAGCCTACTGTCTGTCCCTCCATAAAATATATAAAATAAAGGCGAAAAACATTTAACAAGTGTGCATATGATATTTGACTTGGCGTTCGGCTCTGCTGGATTTCTCCCTGCTCGGCACGATTAAGCACCAACATAAAACATTAAGAGCAGGGAGATAGATATACAATAACCCCCCATGGGGAACGATGTAGCAGAGCCCACTGGTGGTGCTGGGGAGGCGGTGGGAGCAAACAGGCGCATACCAACAGTCCAGGGACAATGACAGCAGGAGGATGACAGCAGGAAGAACAGAGACTGAGATGAGCTTAAATAACGTGACAATTGGTCAGCTGACTGCCACGTCAACGTAGGCAGGTAGGAATGAGCATGAGTGTAGTACCTTAGTAATACACATGTATATGCGCCCGTGGGCATGGCAAGAACCCCCTCGAGTATATCTGACTGAACTAGCTCCGCAAGCTACGTCTCATTTAAATAACCTTCATTGATAGCCCACCTTTTCATGGTGGAAACCAAGTGGGACTGCAGTAGGAATGAAAACAAAAACAAATGAAATGAAATGAAATGAAAACAAAATGAAAGAAAAAAATGAACAAAAAGAAATCTCCCTAAAGCACCAGTGTTAAATTAATGGGAAAACATTAAACAGAAAGCCATCCTTTGCTACAGCAGTATACAGCCGTACAGCTCTAGCCACAGGGTGATATGAGAGAGGTGGCCGTGTGTGTGTGTGTGTGTGTGTGTGTGTGTGTGTGTGTGTGTGTGTGTGTGTGTGTGTGTGTGTGTGTGTGTGTGTGTGTGTGTGTGTGTGTGTGTGTGTGTCGTGTATAGATAGATAGACCTTTATTGATCCCAAGGGGAATTCAGTTGTCATAGCAGCACTGCAGTAAGGATGGAACAAAGGCACAGGAAAGGGCAAAGAACAAGAACAGAATAAGTAGTAACACCATAGTAAAAATAGAACAACAATATAATATAAACGACAATCTAAAGACGACTTAACATCCGACCTGGCTCTCTGTGCCTGGGCTGGTGTGCATAATGAATAGGCCACTAGTAGGTAGAAATAGAGTATGCATATAAGATTTAGACTCTCGTAGATGTATTTATCAATTCTGACATTTTCAATCTACGAGAGTCTAACGCCAGGGCTCCACCGGACGCGTTGTGTCTCCGTCGCGTGCGTCAAAAAACGCACCGGTTCAATTTTAATGCACGCGTCGCGTCTCCGTCAACGCAACGCAACGCGGGCAGTGGAGCCACCCTTCATTGATTAAAAAGGGAACATTCCCTGACGGTGACGGAGACGCGACGCTGACGCGACGCTGACGCGCCCGGTGGAGCCCTGGTGTTAGAGTCTCGCCCCATGGTGGGTAGAACGGCACCCGGTGCCTCCACAGAGCTCTGAACATGAGAGTCTAAGGTCTCTTTCCCCATGGTGGGTAGAGCGGCACCCGCTGCCTCCACAGAGCTCTGAACATGAGAGTCTAAGGTCTCTCACCCCATGGTGGGTAGAACGGCACCCGGTGCCTCCACAGAGCTCTGAACATGAGAGTCTAAGGTCTCTCACCCCATGGTGGGTAGAGCGGCACCCGCTGCCTCCACAGAGCTCTGAACATGAGAGTCTAAGGTCTCTCACCCCATGGTGGGTAGAACGGCACCCGCTGCCTCCACAGAGCTCTGAACATGAGAGTCTAAGGTCTCTCACCCCATGGTGGGTAGAACGGCACCCGGTGCCTCCACAGAGCTCTGAACATGAGAGTCTAAGAGTCTCGCCCCATGGTGGGTAGAACGGCACCCGGTGCCTCCACAGAGCTCTGAACATGAGAGTCTAAGGTCTCTCACCCCATGGTGGGTAGAACAGCACCCGGTGCCTCCACAGAGCTCTGAACATGTGAGTCTAAGGTCTCTCACCTCATGGTGGGTAGAGCGGCACCCGGTGCCTCCACAGAGCTCTGAACATGTGAGTCTAAGGTCTCTCACCTCATGGTGGGTAGAACGGCACCCGGTGCCTCCACAGAGCTCTGAACATGTGAGTCTAAGGTCTCTCGCCCCGTGTAGAACGGCACCAGGTGCCTCCACAGAGCTCTGAACATGAGAGTCTAAGGTCTCTTTCCCCATGGTGGGTAGAACGGCACCCGCTGCCTCCACAGAGCTCTGAACATGAGAGTCTAAGGTCTCTTTCCCCATGGTGGGTAGAACGGCACCCGCTGCCTCCACAGAGCTCTGAACATGTATGAATGCAAAATCTAAGGAGCTTACCCTGCTGCCCCAACTGTTCAATTCATGCGCGGAATGAGTTTGAAACCCGTAGGTCCGTAGTTTTCAATTTAAAAAAAAGTGTTTTATAAATCCATTCTGTCTTCAGGAATGTTTTTCCTGGTTTCAACGGCGAAACAGCGCCCCCATTGGCTGTCTATTGACTTAAACTTCTGTTCAAAAAGAAAATGTTTGTCGACTATGTTTTTTCACTGAGGAAAACAAAATAAAAAACGATGACTAAAACTAAGAACCTAAGAACTAAATATATTGACAATGGAGACTATTGACTAGTGGATAAGAGATCCAGTAGAACTAAAGGACAAGTCATTTTATGCTGAGAGTAGCCAATCTACAAGCTCACAGTAGATCGCACTATGCACTATGTCATATTGTGAGCTTGTAGATCGGCTATTTTCAGTACTTAGATTTAGTAGACTAAAATCTTATGATATTTAGTCGACTAAAACTAAACATTTCAGATGACTAAAATGTGACTAAAACTAAATGAAGTTCTATTCCAAAGACTATGAAGACTACTAAAGACTATAAAGACTACTAAACCAAAATAAGAATTTGCTGTCAAAATCAACACTGCCACCAACGGTAACTAACCGCGTTCAGCTAGCAACAACTTTACAAAGGAGCCAGCATCGCCATGCACCACAGCCCCTCCAAGCAGCCCCACTTTACCATGGGGCCAATCATTGCCACCCAGCCCATCCAAGCAGCCCCACTTTACCATGGGGCCAATCATTGCCACCCAGCCCATCCAAGCAGCCCCACTTTACCATGGGGCCAATCATTGCCACGCAGCCCATCCAAGCTGCCCTACTTTACCATGGAGCCAATCATTGCCACGCAGCCCATCCAAGCAGCCCCACTTTACCATGGGGCCAATCATTGCCACCCAGCCCATCCAAGCAGCCCCACTTTACCATGGGGCCAATCATTGCCACCCAGCCCATCCAAGCAGCCCCACTTTACCATGGGGCCAATCATTGCCACCCAGCCCATCCAAGCAGCCCACTTTACCATGGGGCCAATCATTGCCACCCAGCCCATCCAAGCAGCCCCACTTTACCATGGGGCCAATCATTGCCACGCAGCCCATCCAAGCAGCCCCACTTTACCATGGGGCCAATCATTGCCACGCAGCCCATCCAAGCAGGCCACGACAGCGACACATTAGCGAGCCAGGACAAGCAGTCCTTCATGCAGGAACCAACCACTCTCCTAATAGGAAAGGGAGTGGATCTGTAAGTGGCTGCATGGTCATTCTTCTGGGAAGGTGTAGGGACAATGGCGTGGTGTGGTGAGGGTTACGGTCTGTTTGTTGTCTGCGTTGACATTGTTGAAGCAGGCATTCTTTTGGAATCAATTCAATTCAATTCAAAGTAGCTTTATTGGCATGAGAAAACATGTTTACATTGCCAAGGCAAGTGTCAAAATATAATAAAAAGTGTTGAAAATGGGGAAAGTATAATATACAGTTGGAGAAGAAGTATAGATCTTATTGTCGCTATCAGCCAGTAACACACGGGAGTCTATCCCCGTTACAATGCGCTAGACCCCTGGGAGATGGATTGCTGAGGTGGAGCGCCACACCTACCATCAGCTCCAACTTCCCGCACGACTTGCTGCACCAATAAGCCGTGCTACTCATTCGCTGAGTTGGATCGAACCCAAGAACTTGTGGTCCAAAGGTGAGAGTTCTACCGAGGGGTTTGTAAACAGAGCTATGTCACATTGCATCATTATATACAAGTTATACAGGGTATAAAGCTTTTTTGAAACAAATGCATGCATGTGAATTCCAAGCTTGGAATTCAACATTGGTGAACTTTGACATGGTTGTCCTCACTTGGCAGTGATTCTGCTAATTTTTTTGCTCGTTTCCATCGTTTCCAACCACTCCATTGTCACTTCATATCTACACATACCGGCACTCTGCCAACAAGCCCGCAAAAAAACATGTGAAATTGAAGCATATAAGTCTTCTCTGCGTCTGGCTGTCTGGTCGAGGGAATTATATTTCCCAGCTTTTGTCATGAAAAATATAATAACATAATGCAGCAGGGCTTGTCAACACCAGCCAGGGTATAGTGCAGGGAGCTGGCAGAGGGACAGTGTGTGTGCGACTGTGCATGCATGTGTGTGTGCGTGCGTGCGTGCGTGCGTGCGTGCGTGCGTGCGTGCGTGCGTGCGTGCGTGCGTGCGTGCGTGCGTGCGTGCGTGCGTGCGTGCGTGCGTGCGTGCGTGCGTGCGTGGGGGGGAAGCTGGTCTATTGAGGGTCTAATTTAAAGACCTTTACAATTATGAACCTTTAATTCCATTGACCCATTCATACACTTAACAGCCGAGGCAATGCATGTAAGCCACCAAATTGTTCATTCTAGAGCAGTAAGGGTTCCGTGTCTTTCTCAAAGACACTTAAGTTGAAAACTATCAGGTGGAACAAAATGGACTATATTTATATATAAAGGGATGCAGATGTCTGGTACATTACTGTTAACCTCACGTCACTCACCAGGCTGTCCACTGTAACCACCTCGGAGGAAAGCCTGGTCTTTGTTACTAAATGGATGTGTGATCCGGTCGGGAGTGGATGATGCCATGGCATGTTGTAGTCCAGACCTGGGCATTGTACGGCCCGCGGGCCAAATACGGCCCGCCGGCTGACTCTGACCGGCCCGCGAAAGATTACTTGATAAATCAGAAAATAAAACATACTTTCTAATTACCTTATGGGTGGACTAAAACCGCATCGCTTTTATTTTGAAGCCCATGCATTCTCACAGTGCACACAATCTGCACGTCAACTGTGCACGTGAATTGCGTGTGATTGAGAACCTGTCTTCCTTCCTTTACCCCCCTCATATGCGAAAATGTCGGCTTTTTGGATTTATTGTTGACAACAACGTCGGTGAATGCAAATAGCCATGAAGCATGCAGCTCTCCAACACGGTAGGCGCAGGCGCATGCTTTGATTACCAAACTTCCTCGCAGGAGGACAAGTTAAAACCCATTATGCTTCATTGCTTTATTTAACCCACTCTAACGCGCCTCGCCAATAAAGTTAAGATGTTTTAAGATGCTGCATCGTAAGGCGTTGTTGCGCCCAGAATGTGGCATGCTTCTGAAGTTCAGAACGCTTGGGCGATGCGCCGTGAGCTTGTGGATCGGCACACTCGATCGACACCGTTGTACCACAAAGTAAATCTGGCAGAACGAACGTGCACACATCAACATACAGCGCCTGCCAGGCTGCCAAGTCTCAACAATACCATCACTGGTTGGATTATTATTGTTTTCAGAACGTTGTTGTTTAATGGTTGTGAGTCAACACTCGCTGATAGTAAGCATGGGTTGTGAAAGTGACACCTCCAGTGTCCTCCGAATGGAACAGAGAGCTACCTCTAATGTTCTCATTGTTAAAAGAAAATGCTAGTATTTACAGGACTTGAAACTTAAACAAAAACATAGTTTTCAACTGGGAAACGAAACGTCTCAAGCCTGCAAGTAGAAAGTAAAAAAATCACACCCATGTGAAGTGAGTGGCGCTCTTATTGTACATCATCATGATGTAAAATAGTCACTGCCTATAATTTGAGTCAAATGTTTCACATTTTGTTTACCATTGCTTTGCAAAACAATGCCATTTACTGCTTTTTATACAGAAATAAAATTGATATTATGCATAATTAAGTTCAGCCTTTTGGCCCGGCCCTCCAAAATATTTTCTGTTTCTCATTTGGCCCCTTGGGAAAAATAATTGCCCACCCCTGGAAACTGGTTTGTAGTCATCAGGCCGGAACCACACCCGGAACTACCGGACTAACCAAAATAATTCCCTGCGATCATCATTTTAGGGCCTACTCAATACAAATTAAAAAAAAAGTCTCTCAGTACACTCGCGTTTATATTTATTTTGCATTTTAAAAATTAACAAAACTAGTCCGGCACCCCAATAAGTCTGACATGCCCATGTACTTAGTCCAACAGCCAATAGTCCGACAACCAATAGTCCAGCACCCAAAGAGTCCAACAGCCAATAGTCTGACACCCCAATAATTCGACATGCCAGTTCGCCTAGAAGGTCCACACACACACACACACACACACACACTGCACTTGGACAACTGGGCACCTAGGGACATGTAGCCACCTGGACAACTCGGCACAGAACGAGGCCACGCAGGCACGCACGCACACGCACACACACACACACACACACACACACACACACACACACACACACACACACACACACACACACACACACACAGGGAGACAGCTGCACTCAGTTCAGACGGGTCTGATTTTTTCCCCATAATGTACTTTATTATGCTGTTCTGTACTCTTCTTTCAGACTCTCTCCTGCTGGTGAGTTTGTGTGGTGGCTCATTAGTTACTGTTGCCTCACAGCAAGAAGGGCTCCTGGGTTTGAACCCGACTATGGCCTTTCTGTGTAGAATGATGTTCTCCAATTTACCACCTCACCAACAGCAGTGGTGGACAGTAACCAAGTACGTTTACTTAAGTACTGCACTTAAGTGCAACTTTGAGGTATTTGTACTTGACTTGAGTATGTCCATTTGTCAGTATACATTTACTTCTACTCCACTACATCTAAGAGGCAAATATTGTATACTTTTACTCCACTACATTTATTTGAGAACTTTAGCTACTTTGTAGATTTGTATTATTATTACAAAACATACAGTAAACACGTCAGCCTTATATACATTTTGGCCATTTGAAAATAGCCGATCTACAAGCTCACAATACGTCGCAATGCGACACATTGTGAGCTTGTAGATCTGATATTTTCAAAAGATTTGTATACATTTGAAAACTTTGTGACATTGTGCATAATGACTACTTTTACTTTTGGTACAGATCTCAATGGGCCCATGAAGTATCACCATAGAGTATATAAAAGGATGGAGACTGATCTGGCGCGAAGCTCCGCCCCCTCCGCTATTCATGTCAGTGGAAGTTGCTCAGTGGCGTTTTGAAGCGCCCGGAAGTACCGTCTCAAAACGTCTACTTCCGCATTGGACCACCACATTTTGGTGGTCCAATGCGGAAGTGCAACCGAGCGCTCAATGTTAAAGCCCAGCTGCACAGGGTTTCCTGGTCATGAATCCACGGGTCCGCCTGTAGTCCCTCCTCTTACCACTAGGGCCCAGTGCTTCAACGTTGGAGTGCCTCACTGGCCCCTTGAGTATCACAGACGGAGCTATAAACAGATGTTTGATAGAGTTCAGTGGTTGCGTATGACCTCATAATCAAGTGAGTAGGTGTGGCCGCGTTGGTCCGATGCATCCACATCACCAAGAATGAAGATAAGCAGTTGACTGAGGATGGAAGGTAATGAGCCATCCTATGTCCCGTGTGTGTATGTGCACAGATGCGCACGCACACGCACACGCTCACACACACACACACACACACACACACACACACACACACACACACACACACACACACACACACACACACACACACACACACACACACACACACACACACACACACACACACACACACACACACACACACACAGCTTAAGGCAAGGACAAAGCAGGCATTCTATCAGCAGTCAGGACGACCTGACACAGGTAACGTTTAACACACTGATCCATCAGACGGTTCAGTACAGATCAAATCCAAATAAAAACTGGTAAAGGTTGAATATACGATGGAAGGAATGAAACAGAAGATGACGAGACAGCCAAACTGTGCCTGTGTGAATAATGTGTTACTTCTCATAATTTCAGGTACAATACACAGAATAAAACTAATTTGTAAGTATATATATCAATATTTACAAAAATGAAAAACAGGAGTAGCTGCCTTCCTTCCCATCAGTTACAGCTGGAGATGTTGCCACTGTGTTTTTATGCTGGCAGGCTGGTTTAGCCAACATCTGTGACTGAGTGGAAAACACTCATCGGCTCTCACTTATCTGATATTAGTTCAGTGTCTTTTTCAGCAGCCACCGGCGTCATATCTACCCCTACGAGCCATCTATTGTCTATTATCCGTTGAATCTCTCAGTTACACCAACATTGTTCTTGTGAAGCACTTTTGTTGCTGAAGTACAGTACAGTATATGTACAGCCATAAAGATGATGATTTCCATTAGGCCAAATGAGGCGTAGACCATTAACACACTGGGACACCGCGTGCACACTAAGCAGCCACCCTGTATAGTGCAGCTTCACCACTGAGCACTGTATTGAGATCTGTGTGGCTTCATTCACAAAACTACATATAGTAAACCTACTATGGTTAGTCCAAGATTGGACAGGGAGAACACACTATTATTAGACTATGTCTAGCCGTGAATGTCATCTCTTGTCTGGTGTGTGTTGGCTAGGCTCCCAAAGCTAGGTTAACCCATTTTGGGCGGGAACCCCTTTTGGTGTTAGCATTATGTTATGCTTTAGCTATTGAAAAATAGCAGATCTACAAGCTCATAGCACGCCACCGAGTGGCGCGCTACGATCTTGTAGGTCTGCTATTTTTGAAAAATCGGATGTAGAAGACATTTTTAGAATCTGATCTCAGGTCAAAATGGGTTAAAAAAAGAAAGAATGAAGAAAAACATAAAAAAAAGAAAGAATTCTTGCATTATTGTTGCATTTTTATTCCAATGTTTCCAGTCTATTTGACTCTATACTCCACAGGCTGTCCCAGGGTCTGTCTGTCTTTCTGTATGTTGTGCTAATGTACAACAGACCATCTGTGTGATCTGACAACAGATGTTAGGAAACATTCACCTGACCTCTGAGAGCAGACCCAGAGACATAATCACCATAATGATAATTTGATTCAAAATCTCTGTGTACCATAATTCCGTTCTATATTCCGGTTCAATATGAGGTTGGGTTTTACACCATCACATACATCCCTCACCTTACTGAGACTTGCATTTCATCAGCCCTGTATCTAACACAGAAAGAGGGGCCTCACCTTACTGAGACGTGCATTTCATCAGCCCTGTATCTAACACAGAAAGAGGGGAAGACCATTATTAAAACCTGCCTCCCTATCTCCCGCTGCTGCAGCTATCATTGCTTAGTGCTGTCAGTGGTGTTGAGAGGTTAAGACACATGCATCCCAGCTGAACTATCCCAGGTGATGGCAGAGTGTTCGATGCCTCCTCCCTTCTGTCCGTCCCAATGAAAAATATTACAAAGCCTGGGGAACGATAGAAAGTTGGTGTAGTGGGGAAAAAAAGGAGCGGACAAAGTGTCAAGATTTATGGCTGACTCGGTGGCAAAACACTCATCTACGTAGGCCATCCATGACATGATGACCAGCCACTACTGTACCAGAGAGACTGACTGTATGTGCGAAATGATATGAGATGCATGCTCTGTTCCTGTTCATTTTCCTTTGTTTACATTATCTGCTAGGGACGTCATATATCCGCTGTTCATACTGTATATATGTGACTCTTTTTGATACAGAGACAGTCATGGCGGCAAGACTAAGGGCATTATTATGCGTGTCTTAAGTACCAGGTCTTATTACTTAACTTAAGACCTGGAGGCGTGATCAATGCCATTTGGCCACTCAGAATAGCCAAATGGCATTGATCACGCCTCCAGGTCTTAAGTTAAGTAATAAGACCTGGTACTTAAGACACGCATAATACTGCCCTAACTGTTCAGGAGAGGGGAAATCCAAAATGAGTTAAGGCAGACTCTTCACACACTAGAGCATGGCTGAAATAAATGTCAGAGCTGAAATCGACCTGTAAATGTGAAATAAATGCTCAAACATGTAGTTAGGTGTAATGTTAGAGCCCACAGAAGTGAACCTTTCAAGCCTGTTTTCTCAACTCTGCAAGCCATTACTCTGCCATATCTCCAAACGTGGTGGGTCAAACTGAACAACCAATATGTCAATTTGAAGCTATGATTCCCTGCTTTCACATGACATGAGAAAATTCAATGACTTAGCCTCGGTCATAAAAGGTCACATATTTATCTGTGTCTGTCTAACCAGTAAGACGCCCTGAGCGTAGTTGCAATAAACTAAATAGAATGTATGTGCAACGCTGCCTGTGTGTTGACATTATGTTATCTACACGCGCGACTCAGCTGATTCTCACCCACACCAACCCACTCAGCTGATCCTCACCCACCACCCCACTCTGCTGATCCTCACCCACCACCCCACTCTGCTGATCCTCACCCACCACCCCACTCTGCTGATCCTCACCCACACCACCCCACTCAGCTGATTCTCACCCACACCAACCCACTCAGCTGATCCTCACCCACCACCCCACTCTGCTGATCCTCACCCACCACCCCACTCTGCTGATCCTCACCCACCACCCCACTCTGCTGATCCTCACCCACCACCCCACTCAGTTGATCCTCACCGACACCACCCCACTCAGCTGATCCTCACCCACCACCCCACTCAGCTGATCCTCACCCACCACCCCATTCAGCTGATCCTCACCCACACCACCCTACTCAGCTGATCCTCACCCACCACCCCACTCAGCTGATCCTCACCCACACCACCCCACTCTGCTGATCCTCACCCACCACCCCACTCTGCTGATCCTCACCCACCACCCCACTCAGCTGATCCTCACCCACCACCCCACTCAGCTGATCCTCACCCACACCACCCCACTCTGCTGATCCTCACCCACCACCCCACTCTGCTGATCCTCACCCACCACCCCACTCAGCTGATCCTCACCCACACCACCCCACTCTGCTGATCCTCACCCACCACCCCACTCTGCTGATCCTCACCCACCACCCCACTCAGCTGATCCTCACCCACACCACCCCACTCTGCTGATCCTCACCCACCACCCCACTCAGCTGATCCTCACCCACCACCCCACTCAAATGGTCAACTGAAATCACTACACAAAGTATAGAGCCCTGGAGGACTTCGGTCAACTAGGTTTTTTTTAAGTGGCCATTCCACATAGCCTATTAAGAGAGAATAGGCCTCTCCTCTCCTCTCCTCTCCTCTCCTCTCCTCCCTTTTGTCATGACACATAAAGTGCATGTACGATCAGATAAGAAACAGATTGGCCCGGGCCAACCTAGCCATCCAGGCAACTAGCCTGGTAATCCAGCCTGACAACGTGTTGGGGGTTCGAGTCCCGATTCCGACGACCTTTTGCTGTGTGTCTTCCCACCCATCTCTCTCTCCCCATTTCTTGTCAACTTACTATGAATAAAGGTAATAAGCCCCAAAAACATCTTAAAAAAGGAGAGATAAGAAACAGATTATACTAGATGACAGTGGAACAACAACAGAAGTAAAACAGTTCTCGCACGCACGCTCTCAAGCACGCTCTCAAGCACGCTCTCAAGCACGCACGCACGCACGCACGCACGCACGCACGCACGTACGCAAACGCAAACGCACAAAGACAAAACCTGTTATTACAGATTGCCAAGGCAGGGTACGAAATGTCTGAGCTGTCACTATCACTTAAACAGATTTCATCCGCCCTCACATCCACTGATGTGAGGTGAGTGAAACGAGAGCAGCCTCTCCGTATGTTTAAGGAAGAACTAACAGATGTGTTCACAATGTACCCATAAATCAGGTCCCTTGGTGTCCACGTTGACAGCTCGCTCTACCACAGAGTATATTTTCTGAGAAGGCTTTGACTCTACAGAATTTAGTCAACTTATTCATCGGTTGTATCAAACCATTTTAGAGTGTAATTCGATATGGTATACAATACACGTACTGTATGGAAAGTTAAGGTCTAAGCTTGCAAATCTTATCTGAACAGGCATTACAATCATAGTGGGGAAGAAATACATCGCTCTCTTCAGTCTGTGTATGGAAAAGAGACATTGAAGATTCTGAACGATCCAACACAGCTGCCTTCTACAGTAGGTAGACCATTCAGAATGCCAAATTGCAGACTGAACCGGTACAAGAATGTATTCATTCCATCCTTCTATCAAGATATTAAATTACAACAAGTGGTATGATTTTAGTAGAGTAGTGGTACAAGTATGATGGGGAATATACGACATTGTGATTTTATTACTTACAGTCTGATTTGATTATATCCAGTCTTAATATTTGACAATATTGTCTTTTCATTGCTTATGATTATCTTTCATTAACCACTGATCCACACTATTTTCTTTTTTATTGCCTTTCATTATTTTTAATGAACTGCCGTCTCACGTCAATTCACAGTAAGCACATATTGTATGCGAGAGTGGATGTTTACTATATGTACTGTACGTACTGTATATAGTTAGGGGTAGGCAGAACGGTTTGATCCAGCTTTGGGAGACATACATGAATGCTATACAGACCATTGTCTAAGAGGAAAGGAAACAGAACTGAAAACTAAATAAATTGTAAACAAATGTCTTATTTTATTTAGTAATTTAGTTAATTTTTTGTTTATGCAAGTGCAATGTGTGTGTGTGTGTGTGTGTGTGTGTGTGTGCGTGCGTGCGTGCGTGCGTGTGGGTGCGTGTGTGTGGGTGTACAGTATGTGTGGGTGTACAGTATGTGAATGTACTGTAGTGTATGTAATGTATGTTACGTTCCCCTGATCATCTGTGAGTTTGTAGATCTCAGTGCTGTACCTGGAACTCATCATTGACGTATGAGTATTTTATGTGGTATGCTTCTCTATAGGTTACTAAACAGGTGATCCCAGGGCGACCCACATCAAATAATCTTAAGATGAATTTGAATCAAAAAATAAAATAAGAATCTAAATCTATCTATCAGCCTATATGAAAAGTCCAAGACCCGTGTTAACAACGTCCAGTGAAAATTCCTTGGCCTCTTTTTGGAAGAGAGCGGTCTCTCTCACTGCATGGTCTGCACCACCCCTCTTCTGTCACTACATGGTCTGACCCACCCCTCTTCTGTCACTGCATGGTCTGACCCACCCCTCTTCTGTCACTGCATGGTCTACACCACCCCTCTTCTGTCTCTGCATGGTCTACACCACCCCTCTTCTGTCTCTGCATGGTCTACACCACCCCTCTTCTCTCACTGCATGGTCTGCACCACCCCTCTTCTCTCACTGCATGGTCTGCACCACCCCTCTTCTGTCACTGCATGGTCTGCACCACCCCTCTTCTGAGTGCCTGGATAATTCACACCTATACAACTCCTGTGGTGGAGCCTGATATCAGTCCCCAGAACCAGCGCTATAGCTCCTTGCCATTTGGCCACTGAGCTGTTTGTTGGGCTGATGCTGTTGTTGTTGTTGTTGTGTGTGTGTATTTGTTCTATCCCGTATATGCTGACTAGATGCATGCGGTAGACGTTTTGTAGGGGTTTCCGGCCATTTACTTTGGTTCACTATTTTCTCTTGTTTTGTTTTTAATTAGAGAGCCTATAGCTTTTCTTTTGTTTTTTTTCCCCAGAATTGATTCTGTATATAGATGAGTTTTAATTTCATACAGTGTGGGATTTCTTTTGTTTATTGTTCTGACCTTGGAGACCTGGCCTGATGCCTTATTTTCTTCCATTTCTGTAATTCTGTATTTATTCCATTTCTGTAAACCAGTAAGACGTCCTGAGGTCGCGTGCATGCATCCACCTGGGTGACGGCAGACTGCTGGGCGAGCACTGGCGCTTTGGCATGGGGGGGGTCAGATCAACATATGGAATGAATTCTGTACTGACCATATATGGAGCGTGTCTTGAGTGTACAGGGTTTGATGAGGTCAGATCAACATATGGAATGAATAATTCTGTACTGGCCATATATGGAGCGTGTCTTGAGTGTACAGGGTTTGATGAGGTCAGATCAACATATGGAATGAATCCTGTACTGGCCATATATGGAGCGTGTCTTGAGTGTACAGGGTTTGATGAGGTCAGATCAACATATGGAATGAATTCTGCACTGGCCATATATGGAGCGTGTCTTGAGTGTACAGGGTTTGATGAGGTCAGATCAACATATGGAATGAATTCTGTACTGGCCATATATGGAGCGTGTCTTGAGTGTACAGGGTTTGATGAGGTCAGATCAACATATGGAATGTCAGAACAGGAAGGACGGGTGGGGACGGATCAACATATGGAATGTCAGAACAGGTCACCTCCATATAGATTAATCCACAGAGGGGTGCCCTGGGTGCAGCCATTACTGAGGTGTACCATTAAACTGATTAGCTATTGGCCTACAGGGCACTGCTCCATGGATTAGTGCCCTGTAGGCCAGGTGCAGGTAATCAGTTAATGGTACACCTCAGTAATGGCCTCACCCAGGGCACCCCTCTGTGGATGCATCTATATGGAGATCTAAGGGTTTGAGGTTTGAGGTCAGATGTAGAGTTGCTGGCCGGCTCCATATAGAGGGTATGCGCATGCATAAAGTGAGTGGCAAAGTGAGTTTAACGTTGAATAACGTCGTTTAATGCAATCAGATAGGACTTTTCTGTTTGGATGGTCAAGGCCAGAAAGTCGTTTTCTGCCATATATGGTGGCATGACGTGTCACGAGGCGTGATGCACGAGGCGTGACCATTATGGAGGCGTGATGTCACGGTGATGTCACGAGGCGTGACCATATATGGAGGTGTGATGTCACAAGGCGCGGGGCGACTAACTAACGGACGGACGGACGGACGGACGGACGGACGGACGGGAGATGCAGATTTTCATAGTAAATACGACCTATGGTCGCAATTAATGTTATTACAGTACTTGCTGCACTTAAAGTGTTTCAGAAGCCTTTTCTTATCATTTTGGGTTCCATTTTTCAAAGGTTTTGGATAAACTTTTGCTACTTCCTGTGGTCCCCCTAGACATTAAATATAGGTCGCAACAACCGGAAAGCATATTTCACCTACTTACAGTACAAGTGTACTTAGTCTTGCCAAAACAAATATAGCTCATATACGGAAGTCAAAGAACACTGTTGTCCAATTCATACTTTGCCGAAAATAGCCGACCTACAAGCTCACAACATGTTGTGGATGAGACAAGTTGTGAGCTTGTAGTTCTGCTATTTTTGGAGCGACGCCGTCATGTGATGGAGCATGAATTAGGCTAAACTGTAACAGTTTACAACAATGTTACAGCAATGTTTAACTCTTCTGAACAATAGCAAAAATGCTTTGGTGCGTTTATGCAAATTACAATTGTACAATGGTCTGCTGTGTCCTACATTACCAGTAGCTTATAAGACATTTCTCTTGGACTTTTTTGTAGATGTGTCCCAAATTGATGAATTGCTCTAAGGTGAATCTTGACTTTTACTAATGAAGGGGAATATGTGAAGCGATGCACTGAGAGCCAAGATATCCATTGTAATGTGCAGGAGAATCTGTGGCCCAACAGAGGTGCATAAAAGCTGCACGATACTGTAATTCCCCATACAGTGCTGCATGTACAGTTCTGTCTAAGCAGAGTCAACAATGCTAACATTCCCCTTTGTGCTATGCATTGCTGTAAAACAGTTTTGACATTTTCTTTTTTGTATTGCAATGACATGATGATCTGTCAACAAATAACTACTATACTATATACTGAAATTAAACGTGTACAGTTGAAATGTTTATGCCACCATACACGAAGTGCAGCATTGTGAATTTTCAATCATTGTCCTCAATCACAACCTTGGCGTTAGGATAAAATCCTAACGTACATTCTACTATGTAAAGTTCAATACCAGATAGGCTCATAATGTTATGTTACAAGCGGCACTTCACGTGCTGATTTTCACAGACTAAATGTGCACATGCTTCTATGAATCTCTGCGTGCGTGCGAGTGTTTCCCCCATCTCTCGCAAACCATCTGACCACTAGAGACTTCAAACTCGGTGGGCGGTTTGCCAAGGAATGCTTCACAAACATCCTGTCATTCACAGCTTGAAGTGCGAGTGCACTTCTTTTTTTTTTCAACAATATATTTATTTTCCTTTTTACACACAAATGACAATACACATATACAAAAAACAACAATGAACAGTACAAGACAATTACTGATATAAAGAAAGCAAAACAACAATAACCAAAAACAACAAAACAAAACAAAAAACAACAACAACAACAGCACTACTCCTCTTCAGCTCCATCCATTAGATGTGACAAATTATTGTTCTTTATGTATCTCATAAAACGGCCCCACACCTCCTGAAACATTTCTTGTTTGTCCTTAAGAATGTATGCAATCTTTTCCAAAGGTAGACATAAAGACAATTCTCTGAACCACTGTGTAATACTTGGTTTGTCCGGCCTCTTCCAGGTCAATGCTATCACTCTCTTAGCTTGTAAAAGACATATATCTATAAACATTTGTTCATTACGCTTTATCTTGTGTCCCTCCGGATATAGACCGAGCAGGAAGAACTTTGGTTCTGGTACAATATTTATTGACAAAATCTTCTGTATTTCCTGCCCGACCTTCCCCCAAAACTCAATCAATTTTGGACAGGACCATAGACAGTGGAACAATGTGCCTCTATCTTCACCGCATCTGGTGCATACATCTGGAATATTACAATTATACTTATTAAGTTTCACTGGTGTAATGTACACTCTCATAAGCCAATTGTATTGTAGAAGTTTTAGACGAGTATTCCCAGTCTGGGATTGAGCTTGTGCACAAGCCGTACTCCATTGTTCCACTGTTAAATCCTCCTGAATATCTGTTCTCCAGGCATTAAGCCTATCTTCCGAGGATTCCGGAGAAAAGTCAACCAATAGGGCGTAGAAATCTGATATTAACCCCCTTCCGAATGGGTCATTAACCAAAGCTTTCTCCAGCACAGACATGGATGGGGCCAACATGGATTGCCCCAGATTAGTTCTAATAAAGTCCCTCAGTTGCAGATATTTAAAGAAGTGTTTGCGAGGGATATCATATTTAATGACCAGTTCCTCAAACGAGAGCATACTCCCCCGACCCCTCTCAAATACATCCCTTAATTGACCTATTCCCCTATCAGCCCACAATTTAAACCCCCCATCAGCTCTACCTGGCACAAATTGATTATTACCCCATATTGGGCTGAAGCGAGAGAGACGTGGATGTTCTCCCAAAAATATATTAACCTCATGCCAGACTTCAATCATTGTTTTAACTATAGGATTGCTTGTAATTCTTTTTAGGTTTTTATAAGTATCTGAGTAAATATAAAGGGGGAGTGGTAACTTCAAGGAGCTTGATTCCACATCTTTCCATGCCGGCGCCGCATCCGTTGTAAAGTAGAACATTAGTGTTCTCAATTGAGCTGCCCAAAAATACCACAGCAAGTTAGGACACTGTAATCCTCCCCTATCATAGGGTAGATAAAGTAAGGACAATCTAAGTCTAGGACGTCTATTGTTCCAAATAAAGTTGGTAAACAATTTCCTGGTTCTAGAAAAGAAGTTTGGTGGAGGTGACAAGGGTACGTTCTGAAACAAATACAATAGCTTGGGAAGTACATTCATTTTGAGTATATTAATTCTGCCGATCAAAGATATTGAAAGACTTGACCATCTATTAATTGAATTTTCGATTGTGGCTAAAATTGGGTCATAATTGGCATTCACAACCTCTTCCAACCTTGGCACGATTTGGATTCCCAAATAAGTAAAGGCATTTACTGGTCTGAAGTGACGAACATGACCGGGAGGGTTTGATCTTTCTTCCGAGTTCAGAAGCATAATGGATGACTTAGAGTTGTTTACTTTGTAGCCAGATATGCGACCATACGAAGTTATTAGATCCAGAATAGCTGGGACAGATATCTCCAAATTTTTCAGGAATAATATTACATCATCAGCATATAAAGATATGCGGTGCTCTAGATTTTCTATATTAATACCTGTAATTAGTGTATGTTCCCTTACAGCAATTGCAAATGGTTCAATTGCGATCAAAAATAAGAGTGGTGATAAAGGGCATCCCTGTCTACAGCCTCTATGGATCCTAATCGGTCTAGATATATTATTGTTGGTTAGTATTTCTGCATATGGATCGTTATACAACAGTCTTACCCATTTACAAAAGTTCTCCCCCAAGCCAAATCGACCAAGAAGCTCGAATAGAAACGGCCACTCTACGCGGTCGAAAGCTTTTTCCCCATCGAGAGATAAAAAGGCTGTATCTGGCGCCCCCTCCCGGACATGCAATAAATCCAATACTCTCCTTACATTGTGAAAACCCTGGCGGGCCACCATGAACCCATTCTGGTCCTCATCTATAATTTCAGGTAGAATAAGTTCTAGTCTCTTTGCAAGTATTTTGCAAAGTATCTTAAGATCAGAATTTAAGAGGCTGATTGGACGCATATTTTCGCATCTATCATTTGATTTACCAGGTTTTGGCAAAAGTATAATGAGGGCTCCTCTCAAAGTGGGAGGCAATACTCCCTCTTCAAAAGATTCAGTATACATGTCCAAGAGGGGTCTCGCCAATCTGCCCGCAAATCTTTTATAAATGTCTATCGGCAGACCATCAGGCCCTGCAGCTTTTCCAGACTTCATATTACTCATTGCCTCCAAAATCTCACCAATACTCACATCTGCCCCCAGCTTTTTACTGTCTTCCTCTCGAATTTTAGGAATATTAATTCCATCCAAAAAGGAGCTCTCAACTACATCTTCTTGATTTGTCTCGGAGCTATATAATTTACCATAATAATCTCTAAATGCCTCGCAAATTTGGATAGGGTCTTCTATCGTCTCCCCAACATCATTTTTTAACATGTTGATTGCTCTTTCAGTTTGCATTTGTTTAATGCGCCAGGCTAGAACCCTGCCAGACTTCTCACCCTGGTCAAAGATAGTTTGTTTGAGCTTTAACAAATTAGCTGCTGCTTTGGAAGCGGATATTTCATTATATTGTGCACGTAATAATAATATTTCCTGATGTAATTTAGGACAAGGCTTCTTAAAGTAAGAACCTTCCATAGCTTTAATTTTTGATTCCAGTAATATAACTTTTTGTTTGTTTTTCTTTGTTTTGGAGCTCGTAAAATTTATAATCTGTCCCCTAATAAAAGCCTTAAATGCTTCCCACCTTATAGTTGCCGATGTTTCATCCGTATTTGTAGCAAAATAGGTGTCTATTTGTTCTTCCAAAAAAGTTATCAGCTCAGGGTCCTGGAGCCATCTCTGCTCAAACCTCCACTTAGGGGGGTCCCGCATCCGACCTGGGTCTACATAAATCAAACTATTAGGAGCATGATCTGAAATTAGGATACTATCATACACACAGTCCTTAACTCTATTTACAAGACTTGCAGAAACCAGAAATAAATCAATTCTACTGTACGTTTTGTATGTACTAGAATAGCATGAGTATGCAGATACACCAGGGTTTCTATCTCTCCATATGTCTCTAAGATTTAAGTCTTTGGAAAACTGGTGAATAACTTCCCTACTTTTAGAGTGAGTTTTGTCTGAATGAGTAGATCTATCTTCAGTAGGATTAGGGGTCACATTCCAGTCCCCCGCTATCAGATAATGACCCCCAAGAGATGTCAATAATATAAATAAGTTACTGAAAAACTTTGGGTCATCATTGTTCGGTGCGTAGATATTTACCAAAATAAGACACTCTGCAAAAAGATTACCTTGAATTATCAAATATCGCCCCATTTTATCGGCAATTACCTTAGTAACATTAAATGGGATAGATTTGTGTATAAGAGTCATGACCCCCCTAGCCTGGGAAGTGAAAGGTGCTGAAAACACCTCCCCTCGCCATCTTTTCCTAATCCTAATATCCTCATTCAGTATCAAATGCGTTTCCTGGAGAAAGACAATACTCGAGTGGATATCTTTTAACCTTCCCATCACCTGCTTAACCTTTTTGATTTTTTGTAAACCCCTACAATTCCATGAAGTGAATTTAACCTCCAATTCTCTAGCCATAATCACATATCTCAAATTGATTGATTGATTGAAGAATTTATTAACAGTTTGCAGAATTACAGTACATTTCAAGCACAAACTCAATACAAAGGCTGTTAACTGTGAGTGGACGACCCAATTAAGCATTACACTTGTTTCCAACAGGGTCCACCATGTTCAAATCATCAAAACATTTAGAGACGTACAAATAGACACTTCTATAGACAGAACAGGAATTCATCAAAAAAGAATTCATCAAAAAGGAGGTAAAAAGGGAAAAGAAAAATATACAGTGAGGGGAAAAAAAAGGGGGGGCGGGGGGGGGGGGATTCACGTTCAGCTCCGTTAAATTGTTTGTTTTCCTTGGAGGAGCTGCGTTGGGTCCCCAAGTCGGCTCCGTGGCCGTACCTTGAGTTGGCTGTGTGGCCGTGACCATCTCTTGTGTTGTCCTTGCGTTGGGTCCCCAAGTTGGCTCAGTGGCCATACCTTGAGTTGGCTGTGTGGCCGCGACCGTCTCTTGTGTTGTCATTGCGTTCGTGTTTGAGGGATTCCGATTTTACAGGGGCCAGTTTCGAATTGCAGCCGTCCGTAGGTGCCCTTTGAGAGCGGTTTTGAAAGAGTCAAGGGATTCGCATGTCTTAATGACAGTTGGTAGGGCGTTCCACATTTTAGTGGCATAGGAGCGAAAAGAATTTAGTCCCTTGTTTGTGCCGAATCTGGGTTGTACATGGTTCGTTGCACTCCCTCTGGTGTTGTGGGTGTGGACTTCGTTAACATTAAGGAAGTATCTAGACAGGTACATGGGTATCTTGGTGGTGTATCGAATCTTGTGGACCAGACCCATTGCAAGATGCTGTACTCTGTCGTCGACCCTAAGCCATTCCAGCCTGTCGAAGTGGGCAGGGGTGAGGTGGGTTCGGGGGGCTAGATCAAGTAGGAGCCTGACCAGTTTGTTTTGGGAAGTCTGGAGCCTGGTTTTAAGGGTCTTTGAGGTGCTGTGGTACCAGGAGGTGCATGCATAGTCAAAGAAACCCTGTACAAGGGCTCCTGTTAAGGTCTTCAAGGTGTTTTTGTTGACCAGTGAGGAGATCCTGTAGAGGAATCTTGTTCTATGGTTGACTTTTTTGATTACGTTGGTGGCCATTTTATCACCGGAAAGATTAGCCTCCAGGATGGAACCTAGGTAGGTAATTTCATCTTTACGTGTGATAACATTGTCACCCACTCTAACCAAGAAGCCATTTGCCTTGCTGAGATTACTAATAGAGCCAAAGAGAATGGATTCAGTTTTTCCCAGGTGTAAAGATAGTTTGTTATCAGCGAGCCAGGTGCAGATTCTACCGAGTTCAGAGCTGAGGGCATTTTCAACCTGCAGTTTGTCCCTGTCCGAGACCAGCAGTGCTGAGTCATCTGCGAACAGGAACAAGTTGCAGTCACAGGCTGAAGTCATGTCGTTTACATATATTAGGAACAGTAGAGGCCCTAGTATGCTTCCTTGTGGAACGCCACAGCTCACTGGGAGGGGGGGGGACAGTGTTCCGTTCACTTCCACCATCTGTTCTCTCCCCTCCAGGTAGGATTGCATCCAGCTCACTGATGTGCTATCGAAACCAATTGCTTTTAGCTTGTTAACCAGTATGGAGTGGTTCACGGTGTCAAAAGCCTTTTGGAGGTCCAGCATGACCATGCCGCAGTATTTGCCAGCGTCCACCTCTTGTTTGATGTGGTCGCTCAAATAGAGGAGGCATGTGTCAGTGGAGTGGGATGTTCTGAAGCCAGATTGGAACTCGTACAATAATTTATTAGTGGCAAGATACTTTTCAACCTGTTCATAGACTATTTTTTCCATCACTTTCGAGATGGAACTAAGAATAGAAATAGGGCGGTAGTTGCCGGGGTCTAATTTACTCCCTTTCTTGTGCAAGGGGGTTACTTTGGCCAGTTTGAAATCTTGGGGGACCTGTCCCTGTTTGATGGAGAGGTTTACTATGTGGGTGATGATTGGAGCTATAGAGATGGCTGAGTCTCTGAGAAATTTGGAGGGAATGTTGTCATGTCCTGTGGCCTTGTGGGGTTGGAGGGCACTCAGTTTCTTAATTACCTCATCAGTTGTTACCATAACTAGTTTAAAATCGTCTTTACAAACACCTAGGTTTTTGTAGAAGGTTGTAATGTGCTCTACACCAAAGAGCCCAGAGTGGGAGGGCAGTTTGTTAACCAGAGTTGTTGATATGTTTGTAAAGAAGATATTCAAGTAGTTGGCCACATCAAGGTTGTCAGTGATGAGAGTGTTGTCAGATTTGATGTTTATGTTCGAAAATCTGGTTTTTAGTTTCTGACCATAGCTTAGTTGATTGTTTAGTAGCTTCCAGAGCTCATGAGGATTGTTTTTGTTTTCCTCAGCTTTATCATTAATGAAGTTACTTTTAGCTGATTTGGTCATGGCAGTTACACTGTTTCGTAGTTTGATTCGTTGTGTATTTAGGTTGTTCAAACGAGCTTGGCGAACACTGTCGAAGCGCTTGGCTAGCTTTGACTTGCATTTTAGAACTTCAGAGCATTTTTTGTCTCTGGCTTTCATTGCAGCCAGTATGTCCGAATTCATCCATGGTTCCGAGCGGGTTTTGCCCCTGGTGGTTCTCAAAGGAGCCATGTTGTTCAGTACTGATGTAAATTTGGTTTTGAAGCCAAGCCAAGCTTCTTCGACATGTGTGCTTTTAAGCTCATCGGACCAATCCAGACTCTCCAATACTTGGTTAAAGACCTCACTAGAGTAGGTTTTGAGGTCCCTTGATATGACTGTTTTGTGGCAGCCGGTCTTAAGTTTTTGTATTTTGCGGGTACAGAATATCATAAAATGATCACTAAGCCCACATACAATAACCCCTTTCTTGGAGATTCTGGATTTGTCCGAGGACAGAATGAGATCAATGACAGTTTGAGTAGAATCACACACTCTAGTGGGTTGGGTAATTAGCTGACTGACACTATGTAGATCACAGAACTTACTGAATGACTTATACACAGGTGCTTCCTTTCGTTGCATGTCTGTATTGTAGTCGCCAATCAGGATTTTCTCTACACATTCCTCCTCAGCTAAGCACCCCTCAAGTATATCATAGAACCCATGTTGGTCAGGCGGTCTGTAGACGGTGCCCACTAATACTGATTTAGCTTTTTTGAAAATTAATTCAACCCACACAGTTTCAATTTCATCATGCTGTAAGTCAGTACGAGTAACATATTCAGTGTCTTTGTGAATATACATACACACGCCACCACCATGCCTGTTTCTGTCGTTTCTGATCAAAGAATAGTTCTCTATTTCAACTTCTGGGTCTTTGGTTGACTCATCAAGTTTGGTTTCAGAGAAGCTAATGATGTTCGCCTTACCGCATTGAAACATATGCCTGATTTCAGCCATTTTGGGGCCAATGCTGTTGACGTTCAGGTGAAAGATATGAAGTCCGTTGGCTCCGACTATGGTGCTTATTTCCTCCATGGCGAAATAGGGGAGCGGAGGGCCATTGTTGATGTCTGTAGAAGCCGCGGGGTGCCGTGGGGGGAGGGTGGGGGGTGCGTGGGGGTCGTCGTGGGGTGGCGGGAGTGGGGGATGGGGTCCCTCGTCCAGGTTTGTTGAGGGCGCTGGTGGGGCCGATTGAGCCATGGTGTCGACCGGAGAAACAGCAGAAATAGCAGGTAAAGTATCACGGTGTCTGTCTCCAGCCGCTTTGTCCCCCTTGGTTGGATGTGGAGACTCTTCACGCCTGTAGATGGTGGTGTTGTCCGTGTCTTTTGCCTCGACTGCCGCCGATGTAGGATTATTCCGCCTGCTGTTGTCTGGGACGCGCTCGGCTCTTGCGAATGTATTATTCACAGCCGGGACATCAGCGTGTATATCCAGCATGGGTGTGCAGGATGGCTGGTGGTGAGGAATGATGCTAGCGGTGTTGTTGTTGTTGTTGGTCGTCGCCTGGCTGGTCGGCATTGGTGTTGTTGAGTCGATGGGGATTCCTTTGTTCTCTCCGGTTTCTTGTTCACTCCGGAGTAGTCTTGTCATTTGTCGTGTGTTCACGGGACCAGGGTTACTTTCAATGTCGCCAGACAGTAACAAAATAATGAGAAAGAAAGATCTCTTCCCTTTGCTAAGCTGGTGCTTGTCTCTTCGGGCCAACAAGGACTGAATAGCCCATATTCCGTGTCCAGGACGCTTTCCATTGTTCACGTTGCTTTCGTCACTGACCAGGTAAAAGTCGCTGTGAGAATCCGGTTGAAAGTCCTCTTTTGCGGTTTTGTTTTTCTCCATTTCACCTCGATGTAATCCCCTTGGTATATTAAGATAGGAATCCGTACACCATAGGAGGAGAAAGAGAAAATGTGGAAAAAACCGTGACTTTGAGTCAGAAGACGCGCACGAGCGAGAGAAAACACGTCTTGCCATGGTGAGAGCGGAAGTGACTTTTCTGAACCTGAATTTAGAGCAGTGCCTTCAACAAACAAATAAACACATAACATGAAAACAAAGGCTGCGACAGTGAGCCTGAAAAACAAAAACCCCAAAACCCCTGAGCCCATCGAGTAGGCTTGCCCCCCCCCCCCTGCTTCCCACTTCAAAAAGGTTAAAGACCACTCCACACAATGTGAGGAATGACCCAGCATCACCATTCGCCTCGTGATAAACTCTCCCTCCCCCAATATAAGTGAAAACAGAATTTAAACCATAGTATTAGACCTTGAGCAGAAAATAAAAAATAAATAAAAAAAATAAAATATTTTTTTTACAACCGATGTTTAATCTTTTCCCTTCCCCCATCTCTCTTTTTTTTTTTTTAAATATATAATATAATTATACTTTATTTTTTAATAAATTATTTTTTGTATAATAATACTGTATATACACATGCACATACACGCACATGCATGCATATACATACATGTGCACACACAACCCTTAGTAGTGAACTATCCAAAAACATAGTTTTCCTGGTTTTATTAAATCCCCCCCCCCCCCACCCATTGCCTTCTTTTAAATTTAGATTGTGTATTTAATGTAAAACGAAATATAAATGTGTACCAAAAGAGTACACTATTCTGCAATCTATCCCTTCAAAGTTGTGCCATGAAAGCCCTGTGGCAGGGGACACTACACAAAATGCTATACTATAAATCCGGGTGTAGTACCGGAGGGTACCAGCAGTGGTGCTCCCTCAAAATTAAGATGACCCTTAGGTCTGTACAATGATCCGGAACTGAAATACAAAACCGGGACCCAGATGCATCATGGGAAATTGAGTCCCGTGCCGAGACACGGTACTATAGTGTCATCATTTATCCCCAATTACTATAATAAGTACAAACCACACGATCTAGTTATAGGATAATAATAATATAAAGCTTCCCCAACCAAAAAACAACATCAGCCTGAACCATAAACAAAGACGGGGAGAAAAAAAGAACCCCCACGGCCCCCAACATATTAGCCTTCAGCTAACAGTAGCTCCAAGATAACAACAAGCTAGCATATCATTCAAAACAAATCGAGACACTAAAACCAAAACATTTAACGTCATTCAGAGTACAACTCAGTATAAAATAATATCGCGTGCCGAGCACAACTATGATCTGAACATATCAAAATTATATCACGGTTTACTGTATAGAAAAAAATACATTAAAGGGATATATAAAAAGTTCTGTGCCCCGTGTTGGTTTAGCTGCCTCGGGCTAGCTAGCTAGCCAGCCTACCTCACATCCTCACTGCTGACTGCTCCAGACACGTCTTTTATTCGTCGAATAAAGTCATCCACGTCCGCTGGTTTGTCAAAGGACTGAGTTTTGTTTTTATATGTCACCAATAACCTAGCTGGAAACATTATTCCTTGACGTAGCCCAGGGATCTCTCGAAGTTTTTGTCGGACAGAGTCAAAAACTTTTTGCTGCTTGCGCACCTCATCGGTCAAATCGGGATAAAGTTTTATAGATGTATCCCCGTGCTTGATTTGGCCCTTGGTTCGAGCAGCCCTCATCACCTTCACCTTGTCTCTATTGTCCAGGAATTTCATGATGAGAGTCCTCGGAGGAGCGTTGTCTTCTCTTCTCGGCCCAATCCTGTGGGCCACTTCAATGGTTAGCTTCGACGTTAAGTCCAATGTTTTTACCAGCCACTGCTCGAGAAAGTCACAAGCATCAGAACCCTCTGTCTTCTCTGGCAAATTTACCAATCTCACATTGGATCTTCTGGACCTTGTTTCTCCGCTCAGAACCTTTAGCTCCATTTGCTTGTACTTCTTTTCCAGGTCCTGGACCTTAGCCTGTAAGCTAGCAACAATGTCCTCAGTGCCAGAGATGCGAGTCTCCGCACCCTTGACTCGTTCTTTGCAATCTCCGACCTCTTTCTTCATACCTTCAATCGCCGACATGACTGAATCTAACTTTTGTGAGAATTCGGATTTCATCTCCTTGATAGCCTCGAGAATAGAGCAACTTGCACTCTCTGAGCGACGGCCCGTGTCTTCCCCCTCAGCTCCCGAGCTCTCAGCCCCAGCCATGTTGCTAGCATTAGCTTCCCCGCTTTCCTTGGACCCAGCAGAACCAAAGCTCAACTTGGCTTGGTTTTTGCCACCTCGTTTGGGCATTCTTTTGTTATTCATCATCAGGTTGCTTAAATAAAACTGCTCACTTTTCCATTAGTCTGTTTTTTTTGTTAAATAATTTGTAACAAGCTGCAGAGTTGAGAGACACACGTCCGTCTAGCTTGCCGCCATCTTGAAAAACCGCGAGTGCACTTCTAGCCAATCTGCCAATCTGCAGTCAATCAAGCAGGCGATTGGACTCCGCCTTTAAATATCACTGTCTCCTTCTCTTTTCAGTCATAAGCAACGAGCAACCCACCTCCATTCCCAACTCCACCAATTCTCAATCGTCTAGAGTTGAGAAGGAAGGAGGGGGGGGGGGGGGGCTAATCTTATACACTAAATGTTAATGGAGTCCAATTGCCAAAATGTTCTATCTTTAATTCAATAAAACCTTTAGTTTGCAACAACTTTATCTCTCTTTTTATTAAAATATAATTAGGGATGCCTCATACAGTATCTGATGATGCTACTGTGTTTACCCTCTTCAGCACCATGGACAGCGCATGAGGGTTTAAGTTGAGAGACAGAAAAGGGAGAGCCGGCCCGAAAGCTGAATCAACACACTTGAGTGTTTATGAATATTATTACTATTTGAGTGTTATAAGTTAATGAAATTCCCTTTTCACATTCATTCTCGACTGAGGGGGCGCGACAGCCCGGGGCGAGGGAGCGACAGGATAGAAATGCAAACTTCCCTTCACTGTAAATCTCAACGCCCAGCAGGAACATTATCCTCCCTATGAATGGTATTTCACGTGGTCATGATGCAGATTCTAACTGATTGAGGCAACAGCATGAGAGCTGATGGATAGCAGTTGCTATGTGGGCGTTGCGGCTTGATGAATGACCACTGGGCACCATGTAGGTTATATACACTATACAGTACTGAAGTCTGACTGACCCAGATCAGAGGATTGCTAACTTGATATTTAAAAAAAAAAAATCCTTCATACCAAATGCCATTAAGGCACTAAATGATACCATGTCTCGCTAGATTTGTTTGTTTTTCCAATGTATTTGCCACTGTTGTCCTGCACTTTTTGTTTGAGAAAATAATTGTGTTAAGTGTTGTTGCTGTTGTTGTAACTGTTTGTTTTTTACTGTTGAGACCGAAGACACATTTCCATACGTGGACAAATAAATGAAACTAACTAACTAACTAACTTACTGTATACATCTTATACAGATTATTAGTCAAACTTGGCTATTCTGGATATTATTGACAGCATAGTCCATTGCTATTTGGTTGTTTTGTTTATTATTTATTATATTATTTATTTACAGTTTTAGGGCATGCCTCTGTGTCCCTTTCCTTTTGTACTTTGTGGCCCAGGGCAAGAACAGGTGTACCATCCATTTACAGTACAGGAGAGCTAAAATACGAGGTGAAATCTGATCAAAGATTTATAATCTTAAATGCTCATCATTGGGTCATTATGCTACTTAATAACCACGTTTTGATTGAAAAAAATATTATTATCAAACTTTTTCCAAAAAATAGCCGAACTACAAGCGTGTATTTTTGAACTGTAATGACATGCCCACAATAGTGAAACCAGGTTGAAAGTGGTTAGAAATTGGGACACGTCAGCTGATGTCAATTTAGCAAATGTATATTCATCTCCCTCTATCAAACACACATACCCACACACCAACCTAAATGCATAACACTTGCACAAAAATGAATATCACACAACTTCTTTACACCTGTAAACCAGTGGTTCTCAACCTGTGGGTTCGGGACCCCCAGGGTGGTCCCCACATGATTTGTTGGGGGTCCCCAGATGACCTTTACGACCTTTTTAATACCAAAAAAAGAAGAAAAAAAAGAAGAAAACGACCATTACTACATCACTACAGTAAAAACTACACTATGAAAACATTCGCCTAATTGTCAAATAAGAAAAGAGACAAACATTTTGAAAATAGCTGATCTACAAGCTCACAGCGCCTCGCAACGAGGAACCAAGTCTAACTAAATGATATGCCTCAGCTCCTGCAATTCCAATAACTATAGATTGTCAGACAAGGCCACTAACCTGCTCTGCCAAAAACCATATGCATAGAATCAATTACATTAACTCAACATGTTTAATGTTGAGGTATCTTAATGAACTGTATATATATACATTTATATTAATAATTAATATGATTGGTCAACACTAAAAACCCAAGAGCACACTGCATACATGTTACATGAAACACAGTTGACTTACTGAATGACTTACTTTGGAAATGTAAAATAAAAGTACACAGTCATTTACAGGTAGGTGACATTGGAGTAAGTGTGACAACTGACACATTATATCAATACCAGTACAGGACAAGGACGGTACAAGGACAACACATAATTGTTACACAGCACTGACACCCATGGTTTCAAGGACAACAGCACCTCACATAAAGCGACACACACACACACACACACACACACACACACACACACACACACACACACACACACACACACACACACACACACACACACACACACACACACACACACACACACACACACACACACACATCACGCGTGCGCACGCATGTTACAGACTCAGAGACAACTACTACTTCATGTAAAACATGAGCAAGGCATACCATGGCCAATAGACTAACACGCATATGTTCAGCATTCAATATTCTCTTGGAACGGTCTGTGCTCTTGAGCAGCCAACAAGCCAAAGTAACGTCAGAACTGTGAAGCTGTGTGTAGCTCATTAGTGGCAACCTTGATAGTTAATTAACAGATTAATGTGTCAGCGTCTGAACAGTATGGCTGCTGACTAATGGATATTCCTAAGGTTTTGACAGCAACCAAGTGACCATATCTACAATATTTACTTCACTACTGTTAGCCTTGCTAAGAGTTTTCTTTTCAAAATATAATCAGCAGACTATTTTCTGACTTGTACACATTTGGCACTCCCGAATAAAGTCAAACTGAAGGTTTGATACTGCTCTGCAGTTGTTCTTGTTATAAGTCACTAATATAAGTCGCTATGAAGAGCATCCATGACTAAACGTCCAATAAAATGTGAAATGTGATCAACAGTTAAACTGCTCTGTAAACAGGGAGTAATCCAGTTCCATGTGGTTTTTGGATGTTCACAGCTGTCAGCTGATTAGATCTGTGTCAACGAGCAGCAGACGGAAAATAATGTTTGAGCCTGCCTGACATAAATCCAGCCTCTGCTTTCACACATGGCTTTGTCATGCATGTGTTATTAATCTCTGCCGGGAGATTCATGTTTTCAGCACTGCGTGTATGTACAGTAGGCTATGTCTGCAGCTAATCTCACATACCACTGGTCATTTTTGTTTAAATTTAATTTGCACCGCAAACATTCATCTAATGTATAAGTCTCCCACCACCAACTAGCCAATTACAAAGCTCCTGTCCATCCAGCTTATGGGATGTAGTCAAACTAGCCTTTGAAGTCCGCTGGTGCAAGAAAACGATGAAGATAGGTTGACAATGGTAAAAAGTAAATGTAAATTATTTACATAGCGCCCTTCTCATTGTGCATTACACTCACACAGTCACAAACCTACTGATGTCATGTGCCATTCCAACACTTCAGGCTTTCCTGTACCTTTCCTGCATTCTTCCTGGAAATACTTGTTTTCACAAGGTTCTTTTCACTGTTTGGCCTTGCAAATTCTTGTGTGCAAGAAGTTGCACACAAGTGTCCTTTGTGTCGACACTTGTTTTCAGTGTAAAAAAAAGAATCTGAGTAGCATTTACATAACAACTCCTTTGCAAACACCCTCCTTTCTCACTGACAATGTTCTGACAATTTACTGACAATCCACTGTCTTGCCAATGGCATGACATGTGAGTGTTCTCAAATGACACATCTGTACGACAGAGGAAACCATCCAAGGCAGCAACATGCTCATCGGAAGCAGTCGAGGGGTACGGTGGCTTGCTCAAGAACAGTGGTTCCCAAAGTGGGAACCACTGGGTCCTTGAGGGAATTCCAGGGGGTCCCCAGCTAAATGATAGTTTGGAACCAAATGGACCCTTATGGGTCTGTAACTCTGAGAGTGTACAAATGGAACCAAATGGACCCGTTTGGTTCCATTTGTACACTCTCAGAGTTAAATTAACTTTGATTTTACAATATACTGTACTTTGGGGCCCCAGAGATAGAAATGCCATTAAATGGGTGACTGTAGCCTAATTCAGGTCAAACCTGGGATCCTTGAAATGAAAATGGTTGAGAATCTCTGCTAGAGCCGTGAAAAACGTCTCTTATGGAGGTCCCTGGCATAGCTTTTCAAATGGGGGTCCTTGGGTTAATCAGTGTCAATTTGGGGGTCCTTGACATGAAAAGGTTTGGGAACCACTGCTCAAGAACACATTGACCAATCCAAACAGCCGTTGTAACCAAGGGGCCAGTGAGGCTATTCAACGTTGAAGCTCTGGGCCCTAGTGGTAGGAGGAGGGACTACAGGCGGACCCGTGGATTCATGACTGGGAAACCCCGTGCAGCTGGGCTTTAACATTGAGCGCTCGGTTGCACTTCCGCATTTGACCACCACAATTTGGTGGTCAAATGCGGAAGTAGACGTTCTGAGATGGTGCTTCCGGGTGCTTCAAAACGCCACTGAGCAACTTCCACTGACATGAATAGCTGGGGGGGGCGGAGCATCGCGGAGCATCGCGCCAGTTCAGTCTCTATCCTTTTATATACTCTATGGTTGTAACACCTGAGCCACTACGCATTGGATGCGTATGAAGTAGAGACCAGGGATTGGCAGCAGCAGCGATATTGCAACAAGTAGTGCAATTCCCAGCAGTATTTCCCAGTGTGGTGGAACGGTAACTGTTTTCATTGATCAGGTAATGTGTTAGCGCCGTCAACACAAGCTAACATAATCACAGTGGAGCTTTCTGCTGCGGTCTGAACTAAAACAGGGTGACATCATGTACCAAACCTTGGGCTGATGCATGCGTCTTGTCTGCTGCAGGCTCATACAGACTGACTCATACAGCTTTGGAACAAATCTTCTAGTGTTAGGAAAACACATTTTCTCATTTGAAGACAACCCATGTCTTTCCGATCCATATTTTTTTAAAGAATCATCATGTGTTGCGTAAATCGCTTCGGAGAAAAAGATCATGATTCCTGAAGCTTTTCTATGTAGTGGCAGAAAATAGTTTTCATGGAGAGATATAGATCTCTTTCACGCACGCACGCACACACGCACACACATTATTGTTTAATAAACTACTACTGAACTCAGTGAACTGAACAATATTGTGTCTGCCCAGCTGTTGCATTCTGAATGATGGCATCCATCCTGTTCGATAACATCCTAGGGCCTAAAAGAAATGGAGACCCCTGTTACTGAAAAAAACACTCTAGATAGCAATGATTGCCATTGGGACTAGAGCTATTTAACACTTATTTTAACAAAGAAATATCACATACGTTCCCTTTGTTGTAGAGTAACTGGTATAGCTTATAGCTCACTACACTTTCCAAGTAGCTAACCCGACACTGGTACAGATGGTGTACTGGTAATCATATGCTATCAGTCTAAAGCCCTAACCACACCAAAGGGTCACCATGCAACTCCTTGACGGTTGCAAGGAGTTAACGCTAAAACCGTCTTGACCCTTTGGTGTGGTTTGGGCCATTGAATTCCATGCGTTGAATCACTAGGGTCAACGTGGGTCAACGTGTGTCAACGTGCAACAAGACATATCACGCCGCAGGGACAACGCTAAAACCGTCTTGACCCTTTGGTGTGGTTAGGGCTTTAATGTCTGCAAACATTCAACACGACTTAGTGCTGTACAGTGTTTCTAGCATATACTTATTTTACATGTTTTCTGACTTCGAGAGTACAGTAAGTGCTACTCCATCTTATAAAGAGTTTTCAGTGAAAACTCTTTATAAGATGGAGTAGCACTTTTCACCATACTCTCGGTCTGGATGGTATAACTTGGCTGCTGCACACTGTTCTGATTCTACCAGGTTGTTAATTGCATTGAGGTAGTTAATTGCATTCAGGAAATTAATTGCATTCCCTCACACAGTATTGCAGGAGACGCGTACAGTACATCCCTGTACAGTTTCCCCACAATACTCGGCAACCATGAGCACACTGCTACTCATTATGACAGAAATGCAAATGAGTGCAATTAAGGGGGAAAGAAAAATAAGAGATGATCGACAACAAAATGTGTTGCACAATTACAGTAACACCTTTGTTCACAGAATGTAATTACTGCCTCCGAACTGTTGCCAAACTGACTCCGTTGCGGTTTGTTTGACAATGTGTGCACATTTCAGTGATTATAGGGTAAGTGATATTTTCTGAACAAAAACAAAAACGTTTTTGTTAAAAAGGTTAGATAGTAATCATTGCTATAGAGCATTTGTTTCAGTAACAACTTTCCAACTCTTTGATAAACAGAAAATACATTTTCAGGTACAGTAGGTCAATGGTTCCCAAAGTGGGGTCCGGAGACCCCCAGGGGGTCCTTGAGGGAGTTCCAGGGGGTCCCCAGCTAAATGATAGTTTGGAACCAAATGGACCCTTATGGGAGTTACATTAACATTGATTTTACAATATAAATTGGGGGGGTACCAGAGATAGAAATGCCATTAAATGGTGGTCCGTAGACGAATTCATGTCAAACTGGGGGTCCTTGAAATTAACCCATTCTGGGTGGGAACCCCTTTTGGTGTTAGCATTATGTTATGCTTTAGCTATTGAAAAATAGCAGATCTACAAGCTCATAGCGCGCCACCAAGTGGCGCGCTACGAGCTTGTAGGTCTGCTATTTTTGAAAAATCAAGAACGACTGACATACAGTAGAAACATAGCTTTTCAGAAAACTGTCAGGATGTAGAAGACATTTTTAGAATCTGATCTCTGGTCAAAATGGGTTAAATGGGTTGAGAATCACTGCTAGAGCTGTAAACATCTTCTCTTATGGGGGTCCGCAGGGCTAATTAGTGTCAATTTGGGGGTCCTTGACATGACAAAGTTTGGGAACCACTGCAGTAGGTGACACAATTTCAGCCAATCAGGAGATAGTACCAATTTATTAGCTTCATTTTTTTTATAGTGTTCCAGTTCCAATTTTGTCTGCTCATTTCTTTGTGTCATCACT